>NW_028252336.1:0-61155 GCF_964263255.1 Lissotriton vulgaris | reverse complement strand
CCTGTGGTCCTGCCAGTTTGAATTGCTGCTTAAAAAAACAAAAACAATTTTGAGCCCAGCATCTACAGGTCATGTTGGACACACCGTAACCCTCTGGTCACTAAATAAACTAAGAGCAAGTGCGCCTATGCAGCGTCACTTGGATCAGACGACACGTTCTGTTGTTCTTTTGGGCAGGTATTTCACCGTTTATTTGACCCAAGCAAGCTGTAGTTTGTTTTTTTCCTGTACGGCCTGTTCTTGCAGAGACACTGTGGCACAGTGCCCCTCAGCCTGAGCAGAGAGCACAGTGCTGCAGGGTGTTTTTGTGGCTGATGCCAGTGGGGAAAGAGCTGTTTCACATGGCTCTCCTTCGCTGTGGTGCCCCATGCCACCATTCTGATAACAATGTGTGATTAATTGTGATAATGTCACACAGCCCCAATGTATTATGCTGTTGATACTTGAATGGCAACAGCCATTAATGTTTGGTAACCCAACACACCTGGGTACATGTATGGGAGGGGCTGTGTTATGTGTGGCGGGGTGCGCACACAAGTGCCAGGCTGCCAAGACACCAGGGGCCTTATTTATGAAGGCCTTGCGCCACCGGTGCGTCACTTTTTCCCATTTTAAAAGTGAGGCACCGGTGGCGTAAGGCCTTCATAAATAAGGCCCCAGGTTGGCACCAGGCCAGTATTATAGCAGTCCCACTGATAAATTCAGGTCAATGGCCGGTGTCTGTAATTATTAAACATGGCAATGCATTGCCAGTATATCTTTGTTCTTTCCCATGTGTGATCACTTTGCTCCTGATCTCCATTTTTATTTTTTGCAGTTTTATATAGCGGGAATTCGACCTGAAGGTATTAGAGCGCTTCACAGGAGCACCAGTTGCGTTACAGACTGATACATTCATTTTTAGGCACATGGAGATTTAGTGATTTGCCCAGAATCACAGGATGTTTGAGCCTCCCACCAGTCTCTAAACTGGTTCCTCTGCTTCAAAGTCAGCCGTACTAGCACTTAAGCCACACCATCTCCCATTATAGAGGACGGGGGGGGGAATGCTGCTGGAGCAGCTTCAGGCCATCAAATTAAATGCTGATCTCTATGTCCCGCGGGGGCGGGGTGAATAGATACCAACACACTAATGTCTGTGGAAAGCTGGGACTGATAATCCTCACAAACGGCAGGGGTACATGTGAAGTGAAGTGTTTATCATCCAATCTACCTAGATAGCACTCTTCTCATGGCAACTAGTTAACAGCAGATCCTTCCCTCCTTCCCTCAAATTCTGAGGAAAGGAGGGAACATACTATTTTAAATCATTGTGATAGTTCAAGGACATAAGTAGCATTTATGAATGACAAAGGTCACCCATTCTTTATAAATTAATATGTTTACAGAAGCTTTTGTTCCTTACTTGAGATGTTAAAAGCTTTCTCAATGGTGTAATTTCAAAAGTAAACATCTGAGCTGGACACAAGTATTACCAAGAGCGTCCCAGCTAGATGCACATATGTGTTGTTCTGCATCAGTGTGCTTAGTTTCATACGATATGGCAAATTGTGCTCTCAAGATGTACTATTTTGCCCAGGATCCTATTTCGCAGCAAAAGCTCTCTCTGCAGTATTACTCTTAACAATTTACACTAACTAATTACACTTTCATTTCAACCACCTTGTAAAATGTCAGTTTGTGGCTCTTCTATCTGTGTTTATCATTTCTGAGGATAGTGCCTTGCTCAGGTGGTGGGAGTATTATGGAGGCATCTAAATATCTGACATGTGCACCATTCACAGCCCGGAAAGTAGTAGTTTCTCTGTACCTCACATAATCTAGGCAGGTATTGCAACTTGTGTCTTTGGGATGGCCTACATTTTTTTCAAGGCAAGGTGGTAATGCTACCTACACATTGTCCCAGAGCTCCTGAGAGAGGACCCAGCAGTGACAGTGGCATTAACAGACCAGAGAGAGCAGCTTAGCACAGTGCCAGCAAGTGGCCGTGCAGTAGTGAGGCAAGTCAGCCAGGCATATCTCAGAAACAGCAGCCACCTACCAATCTGCCTACAGCTACCTGTGTACCCCCAGGCTGGCCAAATATGTGACTAAAGCCATTCTGTGGCTTGTTCTGGCACTGCACTGAAGATGAAATCTGGTGGCAGTTGTATGCAGGCGCCTCCCTTCATTGAACATCCCACGCCCCTTTTTACACCTCTCTGCAATGCAGCTCTGTGGCACTTACTGGAGGTCTGGAGGTACCTCGTGGGCTAGTTGGCCCCCCGGGGACACTCGGGATTCAAGCAGACTTTCTCCCCCAACTTACAATGCGCCAGGGGTCGTGTTTGCACAGTGGTGCAGGGAGGGGGCAGAGACTGACATAACAAGTGTGTTAACACGCCCCCTGATGCGTTGTAAATTGGGAGATTACGTCCTCTTCTATCCTGAGGGTCCCTGGCGGCCAACTAGCCCACCAGGTACCTCCAGTAAGCGCCACAGAGCTGCTTTGCAGAGAGGTGTTCCGAGGCCACGCCCCTTTTTACACCACTCTGCAAGCATTGCTACTGGTGCACTGCTGGTGGGGCGATGAGGTCCTCTTGTGTCCTGAGGACCTCAGGACACCATTGGACTTCCTCCTCTGAGCAGCAGAGTGCCAGAAGCCGCATTTGCAGCATGGTGTAAAAAGGGACGTGGCATCAGAACACCTCTTTGGAACACAGCACTGGATGTACCTGGTGTGTGGAAATGCGCCTTTTTATGGGGCACATTGGTGCAGGGGTCACACTTATCTTTGTCCACGGGTCCTTCAGACCAACAAAATAGAGATTGAAACTGAAGCTGAAATTCAAAATAACAAGTCTATTCACTCATGTTTGAGACCACGTCCATGCAACACCCTCAAGTATTCCAGGAAGTAGTGGCTTGAATACACAGACCATGGACCTTTTATACTGAGTTTGTTGCAGAGTAAGCATGTAGACTCAAATAAAAGGTACAAGCATTCACAGGAATAGCTACCGACAAACATGGGCAGATGGATATCACTTAGTCAGCAGAGTGGGAGGGGAAAATAACTGCTTACATCAGAAGGGAATGGTAGGCAGTTACATTCTCAAACAGGTGCATTCTAGCAGCAACAGGCCTTTCTGAGCTCATACATTGCTCAGGCTCAGTACTGAAGGAGTTAACTAAAGCTGATGACACACACAGAATTAAAAGGCAAGCAGCAGTGAAGACTGAAGAATTACATAGCTGATAAAATTGATGCCACAAACAAGATGGCTTCGGCTCATGCTAATGTCAATTATTTTTGAATTCCACAGATCGCCCTTTTAGCATTAGCTGAAGACATTTCTATGATTTGGAAGGAACATGGAAGATATCATGGACATCAATCCTCCTTAATTAACTAATTTCCTGGTCTGTTACTAGTCGGTCATTTACATTCTTAGCATTTTGTTTAGTCGGTATACATGAAGCACAGGTGGAAATACAAAGGTAACAGAGCATCGGGACACATTGTATACATAGGCAGGAAATAAAAAGAATCACAGCAAATATACATAGAGCTGACAGAAATTTCCAGCCCCATACAGTAAACCTTGTCCCTAGCCATCCAGTCAAAGTCCATGTCCCTGACTCCTGGTGTATTTCATTGGCTATTTTGTGCATCTAGGAAATCACTTCAAAAACTGAAGGGGCATGGTCAGGGATGTATACGCAGCTGCTGCACCCAATGATTCGGCATGCTCCACGATGGTTGGCCAGGATGACATCAAGGACCATCCTGTTTTGGAAAGCCCAAATTCTTGCAATTTGTGGTACTTTTGTGATATTTCCAAGTGCCATGGCTGTCTGATTGGTCACAGCCTCTACAACACGTGTCAATTGCCTTATCTTTCTGCTGTTTAAGGCCGCACCAACTAAGAAGAATAGTCCCAAATTAAAGTCAACTTACTGCTGCAGTGCAGTATCAGTTTGATCCACCTCATCATTGTTTATTGTCCTCTTGAATCGGCTCTTAAAAATGTAATTACACAGTTTATAGTCTTTATGGTAAGATGCGGATGCCAAAAACACAGGTGGTAGCAAAAAGGACACAAAGCAGCTACCGGAGCGCTATGGAATGGAATCGATTCTGGTTTCTGGATCTTACACGCAGCACGCAGCAGAGCAGCAGAGTGAGAGGCTCACGGCGGCGGCAGCAGCAGCGGCAGCCGCGGAAGGACGGCGACCGTGAACCACGACCCAGAATCCCGCGAATCGTGACCCGGTAACCGGCAACCGGCGAACCACGAACCGGCGAACCTCGACCAGGCGAACAGCAATCTGGTGACTGGGAAAAAGCACGGCTTGATCGCGCGCCAGGACTCGTGACCCGTGGCCCGGGGGTCGGGGCGAACAGCACCGGAAGGCAGCTACCGGAGGGTCAGCGGTAGGACCAGTGGCGTGGTGTCCTGTGGCGCTGGTTGGCCGCTGGGACCCGGTGCAGAGTGGAGCCGAGCGAAGCGCTGGGCACTGAGCACCGTGCAAGGCTGACGGCGGACGGCTGCTACTGAGAGTGGTAAGGTCAGCCAGTGTCAGTGGAGGCATGGGAGGAACCGGAGCTAGACAACCACTGGGGGCTGGCTTGCACTGCTGGCTGTACCCTCTGTACCCCTCTGTACCCCTGGCCGGCCTGCCTGCTCGCCTGTCCGCCCATCGTCCGCCTTTTGTCTGCCACAGCTACTGCCAAACCTAGGCTACAGTCAATGCCAGCTCCAAGGCCTCAGCACTCCAGACTGAAGACTGAAGGATTGAGCACTGAAGGATTGAGCACAGGCGCATAGGAGCTTCACCTCTGCAGAGTTTTAGCGGCTCGGCCTTGAGGTAAGAGGCGGGGAGAGGAGGGGGCGACACAAGCGCAGCCGCCGTTTGAGGCGGTAGCAAAGTAAGAGCCCGGGGAGTAGATCGAGGGAGGCTGTCTTACTAGGTCTTTCAGCCTGCGTGTGGTAATGGGTTCCCAAAGCCTACATACTCCGCAGATAACCCACTTACACCGAAAGAACTGTTGGCACGGAAACTGAAAAGTACAAAAGACAAGTTTATTAAGACCCCATGGGGTGGTGGTACATTCCTACAGCACCCTTCGGCAATGCAAGAAGTATCACACCGAACATTGGTGTGAGTCCTTCTTTTATACACTTTACAGGTAATAAAAGATAGGCTGTACAAGGTTACAAAGTTTATGTACATATATGGTCATTTTTGGAACACAGCCAACTCATGGGAGGGGTTACATTTCCACTGGTCAGTTTGGCAGCACATTCCTGAGGGGTGACTGGTCAGTTGGAACTGCGCATGCACAGGCTTGACCGTTACTAAAAATAGCCTGTTGCTGGGCAAACTCAAGTGGTCAGCGGCACGGACAAAGGACTAAAGGGCAGGCTGACCACGAGGCCGCTCATTCCCTAAAATGGCCGCCGTAACATACAAAATGGCGTTTTCAAGTAAGGCCAAGTTAAGGGAAATAATGTGTAGCAAAGCTAAGCGCTAACCCGGCCATCGTCAAATTACGACAGACGACCCTTTTAGCGTTTAGCTGAAGCTACCTCATAGTGGACGTAGTCGGGATACTCATCTTCAATATCAATTGACATTATTTGAGCTACTTCTGTATGAAGCATCATTTCTTTTTGGGCAAGAGCTCGTCTAGATGGAATACAGGCTGATAAACACATGGAACATAAGGCAGGGCCACATTGTATACATAAACATACAAAGAATAGTATCCCAACTATAATACATAAAATTGTCAGCAGTTTCCAACCCCATGTGCTAAGCATTGACCAGAACCACCCCGAAAGAGTCCAAGTGCCATTGTCCGGGTGTATTTCAGCAGCGATTTTGTGAAGTTTTGAAATTGCATCATAAACAGATGGCGAATTATCTGGCACATATACGCAACAGCTACTTCCGATAATTCTACATGCCCCCCCTCGATCAGCTAGAACCACATCAAGAACCATGCGATTTTGGAGCGTAACAATTCTAGAAATTTGCAGTTCTTCTGTGATATTCCCTAGAGCAATAGCGGTGTCATTAGCTACAGCCTCAACTACACGAGTCAGTCGTCGTATTTTCCGACTGTTCAAAGCAGCCCCCACAAAGGAAAACAATCCCAGATTAAAATCTACATACTGTTGTAAGGCAGTATCGGTCTGGTCAATGTCATCCAAGACCACAGCACGTTTAACTCGGTTTAGCACAAAGTCATGATAGAGCACATAGTCATTATGATACATTGGTGGGGCAATGAATACAGGGGGCAATACAAAAGATACATAACATGTGCCTAACCATCCGAGAGGAAGCTGATGATAACCTTTATTACCACAGATAAAGTATGTATTTCGAGAGGCCACAAATGATATGCCATTCGGACTGTCAAATGTAAGTGTGGTGTTACATTCACTTTTTCCAACCGGGATTGTACCTTTATTACGTATGCAGAGATCAGCCTTGGTATTTATAACATTAATAACATGTGAACTGGACATATTAATGTTCCTTTGATTGCTGTAAACGCGGGGTGCAGACACATTATCGGGGCGGTACTCTTCCCATTCAAATCGAGTACCCTAAGCTCGTGGATACCCATCCCGGTCATGATAACAGATCTTGTTTAAACGGAAAAGCACCCCCCCTTTCGTTTATTTTTATTTATTTATTTTATGTAGTTTATAAAGCGCACAGCTACCCCCGAAGGGGTGTCCCGGCGCTAGAACCTGAGTCTCAGAGGAGAGGAGAGGAACAAGAAGGGGAAGTAGCGCAGTAGATCAGAGTCCAGAGAAGAGCCAAGTTTTGAGTTTGGCCCGGAAGATGGATTCGGAGGGACAGAATCTAAGATCGACTGGCAGCGCGTTCCAGAGTTTTGCCGCAATGACACTGAACCCTCTGCCACCCATTCTGGATAGTCTGAAACGGGGAGAGATCAGAAGGCAAAGGTCATTGGATCTCAGAGATCTGGTGGAACGGGATATGGAAACCCGTTTTTTCAAATAGTTTGGTCCGCGATCATTGATGGCTCGATGGGTTAGAGTGAGGATCTTAAACTGGATACGGCTGGCCACAGGTAGCCAGTGCAGTTCCCTACGATATGCGGCAACTGATTGACGATAGGGGATATTGCCAATCAGCCTCGCCGCCGCATTCTGAACAATCTGCAGCCGGTCAATCAAGTATTGGGGAGCTCCAGCATAGAGGCTATTAGCATAGTCCAGGTGGGACGTGATGAGGGCATTGGCCATCGTAAAGTGAATAGGAGAGTATACCAGGCGTTGCAGGAACCATTGTGGGAGAATGGGAGTGGGATGAGCAGAGTGCCCCCTTTCTTCTGATGACCAGGCAACATCCCACACACCCAGCAATTGGAAGTGTTCGTCATATTATGAGTATGATGCAAAATCTGAATAAAGCTATTGTTCAAGTAAGTCTGTCGGTGCCGTTCTTCATGGTAGGGTAAGGTGAAGTGAAAATGTTCAGATGGAGCCGGGGTAGTCGGCAGCAAATGTTCTCGTACAGGTACCACAAGTTCTACTACCCAGGCTATTACTGCTATCACCACAATCGTCAATACGAACAAAATGGCACCAAGAATTCTCTTGTCTCGTGATGTAGAAGAAGCCATAGTTCAAAGTTCACAATGTCTCAAATAGTCTCAAATATACAACTCCAAAAATTAAAAACAAAAACAGTGGTGCTGAGCTCCGAGGTAGCCGTTGTTTTCTTCTCCGGGGTCAAGACGGGTGTCGCTACTCTTGGCAGAACTGATCCCCCCCCCTTGAGATTCCCGGCTTCTGTTTCACAAACCCCAGAGCGGTAACCAACCAGTCTCGCACAAAAATCTTCTTCCTATCTTGGCCGCAGATTGTAACGCTGTCGTCCAGAAACAGTGTGGTCCGGGAAGGCTCCCTCAGATTCGGCCGATGTCACAGCTGGGCTCTTTTCTTTATCCAAAATTTCTTTGTAGTCGGACAGCACGGTAGGATTCACCAGGTCCGGAGAGACGCGACGGCAGTGAGTTGAATGCACCCACCGCTTTCTGTTGGTCACTCGCACAGCCGTTCGGGTTGCCAGGAGGACTTGCTCGGGGCCACGCCACCTCGGTTCCAAGCTGTTCGCTCTCTCAAACGACTTGATCATTACAAACTCGCCAGGACGAAGATTGTGAGCCTCTCCAATGGAATTGTCAGGGAGCGCTTCTCGAACCTGTTGATGGATAGAAAGCAAATCATTTGTTAATCGTGCCTTATAATCATTCATCATTATACAAGGCACATCATGTATCAATCGCAGCTTAGGAACTCCCCATATGTTCATAGGCCTTCCAAACACCACTTCATACGGTGTGAGGCCAGTTCGAGAATGGGGCACTGATCTAAGAGAAAGCAATGCTAGCGGCAAGGCATCCGGCCACTTCAATGACGTGGACGCCACAATCTTAGCCAGTTTCAACTTCAACGTAGCATTGTACCGCTCGACAAGACCTGCTGACTGAGGGTGGAACACAGCATGAAGCTTCTGCTGGATTCCCAGCCCCTTCAGTACATACTCCACAATTTTCCCAACAGAATGAGGACCATTATCGCTCCACAAAAATTTGCAAACTCCAAATCGAGGGAAGTACTCTTTGAGCAAAACCTTAGCTGTTGTCAAAGCTGTATTATCTTTTGTGGGGAAGGCCTCGACCCATTTGCTAAAGGCACACACCACCACTAAGACATACTTAAGGTTATTGCAGCGCTCAAGCTGGATATAATCCATTTGAAGTACCTCGAATAGTGCAGAAGGTGGAACGAAACCTCCTTTCGGAGTATGCGCCACTTTCACAGGATTGTGTTGTAAACATATCAAACAGGTCTGCACTACTCTCTTAGCAGTATTGGCAATCTCAGGATGCTCCCAAACTCGCATTAACAATCGAGTAATTGCGAGAGCGCCCACATGCGCTAACCCATGTGTCATCTGGACCATCACCTGCAAGTAAGCTGCCGGCAATTTCCATCTCTCCATGTCCTTACTCCTCCAACAACCCTCGTCATCCAGTATCCCTTCGGCTGCCCATGTTACAAGTTCTGCTTCAGTCGCTGATTTTTGGATATCTAGTATCTCTGTTCTAGCATTGTGCCATCGCTCGGCCTGCGACTTCACTGCGTACATGGGGGAGTCATTTCGAGGCATAGCTGTTTGTCTTGCTATACTGTCTGCAAAAGCATTGCCCTGTCCTACTTCATCAGTGATCTTTTTATGCGCACTGCATTTAATTATCGCTACTTTCTTTGGGCAAAGCAATGCATTTAGGAGATCACGCACCAATTCTCCGTGCATAATGTGTACTCCATGAGAGGTCAAAAACCCACGTTCTCTCCAGAGTAGCCCGAAGTCATGCGCTACTCCGAAGGCGTACCGGCTGTCTGTGTAGATGTTCACACATAGGCCAGCACTCAGTTCGCAGGCTCTTGTCAAGGCAATCAGCTCTGCTGCTTGAGCCGATTTCTGTGGTATTCGTGCTGTTTCTACCACTGTCTTAAGTGTCGTGATCGCATATGCTGCGGAAGTCGTGCCATCTGGCAGCCTCAAACACGATCCATCAACCCACAGTTCCCCATCCACATCTGGAAGTGGCATATCCTGTAAGTCGACACGACCCTTTGTCTGTTCCTCAGTCAGGAAAACACAATCGTGATGTTTTTCTTCCTGACCCTCCTCAACCGGATAGGGCAATAAAGTGGCAGGGTTCAGGGTAGCACATCTTTTCAGTGTGATATGTGGCGCCAAAAGTGTGAGCTCATATCCTGTTAAACGTGCACTGGTAAGATATTGAGTCTTTGTTTGATTTAACAGGGCATCTACTGCATGGGGAACTAGCACCAACAGTTTGTGCGATAATACTATTCCCTCACTCTGCCGTATAGCTACTGCTGTTGCTGCAACTGCTCGAAAACACCCAGGTAATCCTCGTGCTACAGGGTCAAGAATGGCTGAGAAATACGCGCATGGCCTCTGCTTATCCCCGTGTACTTGCACTAACATTGATAACGCGCACCCATCTTTCTCGTGCACGTACAATGTGACAATCTTTGAGTAGTCTGGTGTACCTAACACGGGTGCTGAGCAAAGGTCCTGTCTCAATTGTTCGAAAGCATTTTGACATTCATCTGTCCATTCAAGGGACATTGGTGTAGTTTTGGACAGTAACGCTAACAAAGGTTTGATAATGTGCGAAAACCCCATGATCCACTGTCTACAAAAGGACGTTAATCCTATGAAGGCACGTACATCTCTCTGAGTGCGGGGGACTGGTGTGTCTAGAATCGCCTGAATTCGATCTGATGTTAATGCACGCCCCTCCTTAGACAAAAGATGACCGAGGTAGGTCACCTTGGGTCTACAATATTGAAGCTTTTTCTTAGAGACTTTATGGTTGTTCTGAGCCAAAAAGGAAAGCAGAGCAAGTGTACTTTCCTCACATTGTGCGTAAGTGTCTGCAGCCAACAGGAGGTCATCAACATACTGTATAAGGGCTACTCCGGATTGTAGTTCAAAAGAATCAAGTTGTCGTTTTAAAGCCTGGCTATAGATGCTAGGACTTTCAGTATAACCTTGAGGAACACGACAAAATCTATACGATTTATTATTTAACGTGAAGCCAAATAGGTATCTGCTGTCGGGATGGATGGGAATGGAAAAGAATGCATTCTTGAGATCTATGACAGTAAATGTCGTCGCTGTTGGAGGGACCAATGTAAGCAATGTCGTGATATCAGACACCACTGGGTATTGAGGGATGACAATTTTATTAATTTCTCTCAAATCAATAATAAATCGATAGACTTTGTCGTCAGTGTCTTTCTTAAGGATCGGAAGAATAGGGCTGTTACAAACATTGTAAGGAACTTCCTCCACTACCCCTGCAATGATCAAATCCTGAACGATGTGTGTCAGGGCAATTTCACCTTCCCTAGAAATCTTATACTGAGGTACACGTGTCAAAAGTACTCCCTCCTTGACAGTAATTCGAATAGGTGGAATAAGCATCTGTCCCACATCCGTATCTGAGGTCGCCCACAAAGTATGAGGGAGAGAGGCTAATGCTTCTATTTCCTGTATTGTACAAAATCTGTTTGAATCTGGGTAATTGTCATTCAGAATAACCCGCACTCCTTCAGGAGCGCAGCGTATCGTTGCTCGAAAGTACTTAAGCAAATCAATGCCTAGAATGTTATCTGGAGTATGAGGTGACAACAAAAATGGACCAAAACTAAAACATTTGTCTATGCAAAGTGCAAGAGGTTGTGATAATGGGCTAGGAGAGGGTGTGCCATCAAACCCTATACATGTTATCGTTTCGCCAGACAGGGGAGCCCTTGGAACCAAGTTTTTGGACAAAGCGCTACGAGTAGCTCCTGTTTCAACTAAAAACTGATCAGTAGAACCCAAAATGCCCGCTGATACATATGGACCTCTTTGATCTACTGGCACTTCAACTGATTCCGTACCCCATCCTACGCAATCCTATGCGTGCACATAATCCTGATGCTCCACACTCTCACCCTCCGAGATCTGATATTGGTTTCGTCTATCAAAAGTATTTCGTTCATCCTGACCACGGCCCCTCGTCTCAAACCCACCACGATCACTTCCGCCACCTCTTGCTCCTGAATAATTATTCCTCGCCCTACCACCTCCTCGACCACGCTGACTACGCTGTTCACGAAGTACTGGACAATCGTTAGCCCAATGCCCAAACTCTTTACAATATGCACATTGGTCCTCCGTTATATCAGTACGACCGTACGACGCATTACTCCCTCCTCGTCTACCTCTCTCATTCCCTCTAGACTGCGTCCCGCGAACCTGCGCCAACATCACCTTTGTTTTCAATTCCTTCATTTTCTTATCTGCACTTTCTTTAGCCTCTAATTCCTGCCGCTCGTAATACTGAGCCATCGTTAACAAAGATGCAGGGGTCGCCGTGGTCCAGGAACTTTCACTCGCTTTTAACCGCTTCGCAATCTCCGGTAGGAGATTAGCCACATACTTATCAACAAACAGATGCCTACCCGTATCATCTGTTAACGATTGACCACTATAATCATGAAACGCTTCTTCGAAACGTGTAAAGAAATCTGATACCGATTCATCTAACTTTTGTTTGCACGAGGCTAACATAGTCCAATCGATCTTTTTAGAAGGAACAAGCGTTTTTAGTTTAGTCAAAATAGCCGCTGGGAGGTCTAAAATCATGTCACACGGTTTGCATGCAGGCTCCCTATCTAAGTCAGCCTGATTTATCTCTTTCCAAGTTCCCCCAAACATCATTTGATCATTAGTTTTCCGAATCGACCTCCACATATCAGGCGGAAGAATTAACCCAAAGAAGAGATCAATATCAACAAGAGTCATAACACAAGAGGAAATAGCCCCCTCCACCCCTTCATAGAATGCAGCTGGATTTTTCCGAAGATCAGGCAAAGAATTTTTTAATGCCATAACATCTGCTCTATTCCAAGGCGTATACACCCAATTATATATGAAGTACCCCTTCGCATCCTTCGACGTTTTATCCTCATCTGTACCATCCCCCTTAGGGGGAACATACAAAGGTGCAGCTTCACGCATAGGCATAACATGCACTTTAGAATTCTTATCTGAACCCCGGAGAGAACACTCCTTAGACTGCTCAGTGGACCCCGGCACAGACTCCTTATTCTTTTTCTGTTCTTCCCGCAATCCGGACGTCTCATCCCGTAGCTGGATCAGTTGCTTGAAAAAGGTGTCGACATCTGAAAGGACAAATAAACCTTTATCCAAATTCTCACGATGAACCGACACAGCCTTAGGTTCTAAAGTCTCTGAATATTTACGAAACCGAGTAACAACTTCATCTGCAAAAGTATTCAAAAAACACATCAATTCTCGTTCTGTCCAAGTACTCCTTTCAGAAACAACATCTGCCACAGTTATATGATTTAAATTTAATTTCCGAGCACGACTACGCAACTCCGCAGCTCTCTCCGCCGATAACCTGACACTCGACTTATCCGCCTTATCCGACTTATCCTGCTCTTCATCACCGGAATCCTCAGTCAGAGCCGTAGGAGGAACGTACGGGGGCGGAGATCGATCTAATAACGAAAAATCATCAGTTTCATTATTAAGGACAGGATAAAGCGGTCGTCGAATAGGAAATTGACCGGTCGTTTGCAAATTACGTTCCCGTGCCTCCCTCTCTTTCTTTTCCTGAGCTTCCTTTTTCTCAAGCTGTAAAGCTTTATCTCGAGCAGCCTTGCGCTGCTCTTTGTCCGCCAAGGCAACTTCACGCTTCATACGTTCACGCACCGCTTTCTCCCACATTCGCACACAATCAAACATATTCTGTCTAGACCTACGCTGAAACAAACATTGCTCCACAAATTGAACCTTTCGCAAATCAAACGACCCATGTAGTGGCCATTGCAATTCGGGATCAGTTCTAGTGTATTTATGCCATAATTTACTGTACAGTATAGGGGGAAGGCCAAATTTGACATACATCTCACGATTTGGAGTTCCCTCCGGGGGAGCCGGCTGAGATTCCGCTAACCTAAGTGTGGTACCATTTCCAAGACAGCACATCCCTCGGAGAGTGCTGAAAACAGGCATGTTCAAAAAGTATCACGAAAGCGTGATACCATATAAATGGCACTTACAGTACTTCACACAAATGTGCCGCTCAGAATGCAAAACAAAGTTAGAGAAACATCTCTACATGCCTGCCTATGTGAAGTGCACTACACATATATTCAAAGTTCACAAAGTCAAAATGTTAGCTAACTCAAATCATAGTCACAATCATAGCACTTCAGTAAGCGTCCATAGACTACCTTACCGATCACAAATCTTACCCAATCTCAAATATCCAGATTCCAACTGCCAAGGTCTTTAATTGAATCAGCCAAACAGGCACTGTACAGCAACGCAGACGATCAAGATCTCAGTCGGAGACCGGCGCCGCCTGGAAGGTCAGATCAGAAGGAAAGGAAGAAAACACCGTGGGTGCCAAGACTCGGGTCACTCAGTGGCAGCGTACGCGTCCATGGCGAGTTTCCAATCCTTCGTCACGACCTCTCCTTCGGGCATCCGAGTCGCCGATGAGTCCCTTCGTGGTCGCCAATTTGTGGTAATGGGTTCCCAAGGCCTACATACTCCGCAGATAACCCACTTACACCGAAAGAACTGTTGGCACAGAAACTGAAAAGTACAAAAGACAAGTTTATTAAGACCCCATGGGGTGGTGGTACATTCCTACAGCACCCTTCAGCAATGCAAGAAGTATCACACCGAACATTGGTGTGAGTCCTTCTTTTATACACTTTACAGGTAATAAAAGATAGGCGGTACAAGGTTACAAAGTTTATGTACATATATGGTAATTTTTGGAACACAGCCAACTCATGGGAAGGGTTACATTTCCACTGGTCAGTTTGGCGGCACATTCCTGAGGGGTGACTGGTCAGTTGGAACTGCGCATGCACAGGCTTGACCGTTACTAAAAATAGCCTGTTGCTGGGCAAACTCGAGTGGTCAGCGGCACGGACAAAGGACTAAAGGGCAGGCTGACCACGAGGCCGCTCATTCCCTAAAATGGCCACCGTAACATACAAAATGGCGTTTTCAAGTAAGGCCAAGTTAAGGGAAATAATGTGTAGCAAAGCTAAGCGCTAACCCGGCCATCGTCAAATTACGACATGCGGTCCCCCTGTGTGCTCCGCTTGTCGCCCCTTACCCCGCACAAACTAAACGGATTAAGCCTGCACCTCACTCCATAATCAAAACTGCCCAGTTAACAAACTAATAATATAAACGCCAAGGGCGGGTGCAAATTGAATCTCGTGGGGGGCAGCAGGCGCTTATCAATTGATTGGTTTTGTCATCTGCCCGCCCTCACCACCATCTACCACCACATCTTTACAAAACCCCAATCAGCAATCAGCAATCCAGCTATCCGGCTATCCAGCTTGCAAACCAACTTGCAAAACCAACCATCAAAAAAGTTAAGAGATAAAAGAAGGATAATTCCGACCCATCGACTGCACACCGACGGAATCTTCAGCCCAGGTTTCCCCCCAAACGAAAGGAACACTTATACCGTTCACACTTGAAGTATCTTGATCATGAGATCCGGGAAGATACGAGGCGAGGAAAACCCAGCCGAAAAATCACAGGCAAAGACAAAAAAGGCCAAGGGGGACCCTGCGGGGACTATCAACGAGGCAGAGGACGGGCCCGCCACAGGTGGGGGCAAGAGCCCCAAGAAGCAGGTCCCGGTGGGACAAGGCATCAGTTCAGCAAACCTCTTAAAATCCCCTCCTGGCGCGATACTCCAACGTGATAAATTCGGATTGCAGAGCCCCGATGCGGGAGCCAAGGGGCTCCACAAGTTCAGCACAGCCTGTAGTCCGCTAGCCAGAGATAATGAATCATCGGAACATGATGCTACGCCATCACTGAACCATAAAGCTCAAGCTCAAGCGGCGCACTCCAAATCAAGCAAACGGGCACTGATTACAGACTTTCTTAAAGTCTGTCAAAGACTCTCTACCGGGAATGGATCAGAACTTCGCCCATTTGATGCTATCTCCAATTTCAACAGTACTCAGCGCAAAGCACTCAAGGAGGGCACAAACAAAGGCGTCATATCGCCAGCACCACCATCACTTCATATAAGGTGTTATAGCGAACCTAGCAATGCTTCTAATACCAAAACAAGAAGGATCTCTGGGAGTGGGGGATCTGGCCCTCCCGGGGCGTGTGACCTAATTACCCGACAACTAGCCAATGGCTTAGACCAAACCAGGGGGCACCCAACTCCCAAGCCCCAACAAATAGCTCACATATCACCGGCTCGTGCCTTAGTCCATTGGACCACGGACGCAAGCTATGACTCTGTTTTTTTAGAGCAAAGCCCACAATTCATCCAGAAAACGACCCCGACAATAACCGAGGAATGTCACTCACAAACACAAACAGTAAACTGCATTCAAAACCTGCTGTCACCAGTAAACTCTCCCAGTAAATCGAGTTGCCAGCCCATATCTGCATTTGGTAAAAAGCATCACCCCCCATCTGTCGGACTCATAACGGAAGAAACCGATGCCATTGAACACAGTGAGCCATCCAACCCACAGACAGAAAACGTAACCACAAGCGACAGCATAGAAACGGAATGGAGTATGCGCCAGTTCGCAGCTCAATATGACCAAACGCCTGGCAAGGAGGAAGGAAATGTCAAAAGGTTATCGCTAAGGAGTGTGCAACCGTGCGAGCATCGCAATCAACTAAATCCTCCTGAGCATCCTTTCACCTCACCCAAGCTAGTGAGCAACCAAACGGCCTCCATCTGGCCGCAACTACTAAAGACCATGGAAACCATAGGTGTCGCAATGTCCTACCATGCGGACAAATTGGACACGCAAGTCGACCTGCTTAACCTTCTGGCCCTTCACGTTCAGGGCATTGAATCAAACTTAAAAGATTTAAACAACATGATCACGAAGGTGCAACTCAACAAGGACTCCACCTACTATACCTGCCACTGTTCAGATATAATAGACAAACTGGCCACAGTACCAAGCCTGATGACGCAGATATTGGGGGCTGTCAAGCAACCCACAATGGACTCCCCTAAGGCAACAACTACAACTATAAGACACTCAACAAGTCAACAGCCCGCCAAAGAGGGCCCAGGTAGGCCGCTTGAGGTTTGCAGCGGCGAAGCAAGCTTGAAAACCCAAGACCAATCAGATTCCTCCATCTCCATTGATATCACGATGCCAGCAAGAGCACACAAACACACTCTAGCTGACCACGGAGAGGAAGCAGACTCAACTCAGGCGTCCCTACAAATCGCGGAACATAGTCCCAATCTTACTGTTCAGGTACATGCGCTTACTAAAAGGGAAAGGAAGCGCCAAAGGAAAGCTAGAAAAGCAAAAGCATACAGGCAAGGCGCATTATCGAAGCCCCCCAAAAAAAACAACAACGACCATAGCAGCTGCGAAGATAAAGAGCAGTCAGAGGGTGTCCCATCCCAAATCAGAACAACTTCAGAGCAAGGGTCAACCTTAAAAGGCTTACCCCTTGACAAGGACACAACCACCCCAAAAAGAGCCACAAATGGCACAGACTCAACCCAGAACGCAATAAAGGTGTTTAGCATCTTCAACCCACCCAGAGAAAAGCCTAACCGCAAGCCACCAATTGACGAGCAAGTCATAACCACAAACATCAAGCGAAGAATAAGTTCAAAGGATACCATCTCATCCATTCAAGTATCAGAAAACAAAAGACAAGTTGGCATAGATAAACCCGCAAAGATCAAGGAACCAAATTCACGAGACCTGCTGGAGGGAAAAACACCCCACCAGCCCTAGACCTCAACGAACAATCAACCACAAGCAGTGCACAGCCAGCTAATCAGTACACCTCAGAGCCAAAGATGGACCTGGAAGGAAAGTCTACCCCAATCATCAAAGAAATCAGACGACCAATAATTCAAAAGCGACATATTTTAAGCAATAAAATTGAGCTAATTCCGAAATACTGCTCAAGCGGGACCCATGATATTTTGAACAGAGGGGCAATCCTAAGACTCCTAGAGGAATTACCAGGCCTGAGTCACTTAAAATCACGCGACTTGGAATCAGTAGAGTTTAAACCAAACCCCTTCCAACCAGGCTCCGATTCCACGATAACAACCTGGACTGATCACATCGTCACAGAACAAATCCTGACCCACTGGGAGGATTTTGCCTCATGGGGTATTGATCTAAAAAAAGTGGAGGTAGCTCGATATCCCAGTCCGTTGCGGAAACAAAATCCAAAACGAGGCCTCCTAAAAAACGCTAAAGGACCAGAGTTAAGAGGCAGCATAGAAGAAGAAGGCAACCAACTCAGGCAAATCACAATCACGATTGCCCGTCAGGTGAATGACCTGCCCGAAAGTCACCAACATGCCCCTCTGGCATCAATCCATAGGAACACAGACTGAACCAAAAGTAGAGCAAAGGTTGGGAAGGAGCAGGGCTGCACGTTCTGTTCATGGAACGTATATGGTCTAAAAGCAAAGCTGGAGGAAGAAGACTTTATAGAGTTTATCACGCAATTTAAAATACTAATGCTCCAGGAAACTTGGCAGACAACAAACACGCCTCTTGTGAGATACAAAGAATTCTTTACACCAGCACAAAAGGAGGCCCGCTCCGGCAGGGCAAAAAGAGGCCTATCCATTTTCATATCGACGGACCTTCTATGGCAACTTAGTCACATTGACCTAGAGTCTACATGGATGCAATGCGTTAAAATTGAAACTTCCCCAAATATGGGCCTTTTGATCATGAACCTTTACATGCACCCGGGCGGAAAACATAAGAGGAAGAGGATAAAACAACTAGTTACTGCAATCAAGGGGTTAAAGTCTACCTATCCAAGCGAAAACATGCTTATAACAGGAGATTTTAATATGAATCTAATTCATCGTCAGGAGGGAAACCTCCCCACCCACATTGTCCCTCGGCAGGGCAATCTTTGCAGACAAAGTGCCATAGGAAGGAAATGTGCCATGGAGTTGGAAGCCCTCCAATTGTACACCTTAAACGGAAGGGGTAATCTGGATACACCAGCTGCCCTAACGAGGGTTTCCAAAAATTCAGGTTCAACCATAGACTATACTCTGGTGGACCCCGACCTATTCCTTTACATCAGAGACTTCCACATCCAGGAACGGGGGGAAAGCGATCATTTCCCACAGACCTTCACCTTGACAATTGAAGCAAAAAAGTCTGAGCTAGCGCTGCCTCTATCCTTGAACACCCAAATCTTCAATTTACAACGTTTAAACTGGAATGAAGAAAACCTCGACAATCTAACGGTGTCATGCCATGCATTGCTTTCACTATCTGATACATCAAAGGACATAATAAAGACCTGGGAGTCCTTTGTAGCAGACTTAAACAAGAATTTCCAATCCAACCACAGAGGACAAAAAGCCATAAGAAACAGAGGAGGGAAATGGTACACCCCAAAGCTGCGACAACTAAAAAGGCAAACGAATGCATTTCTCAGGGCCGAACGCAAAAAGGATCCCCACTTTTCACAACAAACTTTGAAAACAATTGCAGCCTTAAAAAAAGAGCTAAAAAGAGAGACCAATCTGGCCAAGAAAATGCATAGGGAAAAACTAGCACGTACTATACTCCACGCCAGTAAGATGCAGAACTCAAAAGAATTCTGGGCAAAAAAAAACTTCATGCTCAACGGTAAACATCAGCAGTTCAATTCCGACATGACTGACCAGCTTTGGTGTAGCCACATCGATTTATTATACAATTTCACACTTGATTCCTCACTTGACAATAAAGTCGTGCCGCTCCTGGAGCGTGCCTTGCCAAGCCTGAGAACAACGACAGACCCAAAGCCTGCTGATCCCAAAGCCACTTGTGAACCGTCAACAACAAAGAACATAGGTGGCACGGACCTGATGACACTAACGCAGGTTTTTAACATCATAAAATCATTGAGAGCAGATGGAGCTCCTGGCCCAAATGGTCAGAGTCAGAGTCAAAAGCACTTTATTCGATTAAATTAAAATCATAAAAGTATACTATACAAATACATACAAATACATAAAAACATCATACAGAGCTATTAATTACTGTACATTTAAAATTCATTGGCAAATACATATGGATTGACCTAACACACAGGAATTACACAGTTATCATTATAATTCATATTTCATTAAAAGAATATATGTAAAATGAACCAGAGCCTGGAAATTAGTTCATACTATCAGGTATAGGACAAACATTTACATTGACCCCAACAAAACTCGTCTGGAGTCTCTTCCGTCTAGCACGGATTGATGCAATCAGAAAATTGGCTACACAGAACATCACCTGATGATTTTCCATTAATTGAAGAAACAACAGTGCTGGTTTCAACTGTAAGAACCCCATTTCCCTCAGGAGAGGCTTAATGTATTTTACCCTGCCTTCCAAAAAGAAGGGACAGAAAAATATAAAATGTATCAAATCCTGATCAGAGAAATTATCACATTCACATGGTACGTTTTCCATTGGGGTACACCATTTCTCATAAGTACCCAACAGAAAGTGTGCCTGATTAAATCTAAATTTGGTTAGCAACCATCGATGATATGGACGTGTAACAATAGTCAGATAGGGTTGCACTGACATTGAATTAATCAGCATAAAATGTGACCTTACTGTAGGTTTAGAGATTTCAATCGACTCTCTTTCCATTTCTCGGGTCCTAATAAAATTAAGTTTTACCCAGTTGATATCGTCTTTATTCAAATTTTCCGGATTTAGATATAGTTCTGGTCGGCCCAGAAGTGCTGTGGTTGTTTTAATATATGCCAACTATTTAATATCAGCCACTCTGTCCCGCCCCAAACAATCATTAATAATTTTATGATTCAATGTAAGTTTGGGGTTAAGCCAAGTTCTAATCCAAAGTAAAAGTGGTGCCATGTTTAACATGTCCGCAATATAACCCATACCCAACTCTGCATGGACCGCAAAAAATGAAGTGGATTGGGGGAGACCCAAGAGGGATCGCAAAAATTTATTTTCCTCTCTCTGTATCAAAGATAGGTCTTTATAGCCCCAAATTGCTGTCCCATACCTGGCTATGGCCATAGTTTTGGCTCTATAAATCGCCAAAATTGCCTCAGGAGGTTTCCCACCCAATCTTTTTGCAAAGCCAAGTATAGCAGCCGATGACCTTTTCACTGCCACTCTTTTATTGGCAACTTGGGGGGCCCAGCTGCCCAGATCATCAAACACTACACCAAGGTATGTGAAGATTTTTACTTTTGATATTACTGAGCCATTACACGAGAGGGTCTTGATGTTATTCCTGCCTTTCCCAACAAACATCACATGCGATTTCTCTACATTTATTACAAGGTCCAAGTTTCGCATAAAATTCCCAAAGGAGTTTAAGAGACGTTGTAAACCTATGGGAGTCCTCGATAGCAGCACTGTATCGTCAGCGTATAATAATACTGGCAATTTGGTGCCCCCCATGCACGGGACATCTACAGACGCTGCCGTCAGATTCGCACTCAGTGAGTTAATATATAAAGAAAATAAAATTGGGGCCAAAATACAGCCCTGGCGTACTCCCCTCCCAGACTTAAAATCAGCCGTACACTTCCCTTCTTGTGACATGCGTATGGCCGCTGTCAGGTCCCTATGTAATTCAGCCAGGAAGTACACCAAAGCCTGGACTAGACCCATATCCAAAAGCATGGTCCACAGCTTTGACCTATTAACTAGGTCAAAAGCTGTGGACAAATCCATAAACGCCAAATAGATTGACCCCCCTGAGGCCACAGTGTATTTACTGACTATTAGATGTAAGTTGAGGCACTGATCCTCAGTGCCTCTGCCAGATCTAAAACCATACTGTGCGTCACACAAGATGTCATTGTTGGTTGCCCATGTTGAGATTTTAGCTAAAATAACCTTCCCTAGTATTTTAAAGGATGAATCCAACAATGATATTGGCCTATAACATCTTGCGTCCCCCCTCTGGCCCTTCTTAAAAATTGGGACTATAATAGACCGTGACCAGGTTGTAGGCAATCTGCTTTTATCAATGCTGGCTATATTGAAGATATTTTTGTGAGGACAATTGACCATATGGAGGGGTTGGATTTATACATGTCTGCAGGGACCCCATCTGGGCCTGGGGCCTTATGAGCAGTTGTGTCCTCGATAGCCTTTAGGACTTCTTTAATAGTGAATCTTAAAGGTGGCCCCAATTGTTCTCCTACTATTGGTACAAATGGATCTATCGGGAGGTTACTCCCATATATCTTTTCAAAATGGTTCAGCCATTCTTTTTCAGGTATGTTCAATTCCAGCGGGGAATTTTCTTTATCACTGAACAAAGGTGTATTTACAATTTCCCAAAATTTTGAACTATCCCTCAGGGTGGCCCTATCATAAAGTGAGTCCCAAGCATTTTCCTTAATCTCCTTCTTACGTGTCTCTACAATAGATTTATAATTTTTCCTTAATCTAGCCACTACTTGTATGTCCCGGGGTGACTTTTTTAATGCTGCCAATAAATCTCTATGGGCCTTAGAGCATTTTGCATCGAACCACCCATGCAATTTTTGCTCCTTGTATTTCGTCTTAGATGTTAAATTCGAAGTTACTTGTTTACAAATAATTTCGAAGGAAGTAATAATGTCACCTCCAAACCTAAGAGGGTCCAAAACAGGTGTTAATTTCATCTCCCACCTTCTCAGTAAGTTCAAAGAAAAAATCCTCTGGATAATTTTACTCCACTTGACCCGCCTCCCCTGGTCTTGCACAACTAAGTCCATATTGGGCGCAGTCTTTGTATTTGCAGCAAGTATTGCTAGATTTTTATTACTTAATTCCATAACTACTAGGTAGGCCCAAATGGTCTCCCCAACGCTCTATTCAAGAAAGACCCCATGTTCTGGGCCAGTCAATTACTCCCTTTATTTTGTCACAGTGTAAAGACCGGGAACATTCCCGAATCGTGGAGGGGCAGCATTCTACACCCAATACATAAATCTGGGTCTCGCTCTGACCCCAACAACTACAGGCTAATAGCCTTAATAGAGGTGGAGGCAAAGATCTTTGCATCAAACTTACTGGTAGTACTGGAGGCTTGGGTAAGCAGCATAGGTTTAATCCCCCTGACTCAAACAGGCTTTCGCCCAGGAATGGGCACCCTCACCAACTTATCTGCAATAACCCTACTAGCAAAAAGGGCAATCGACAACTCTAACTCGCTGTATACTTGTATTTTGGACTTAAAAGCGGCCTTTGATAAAGTGCCAAGATCCAAACTCTGGGTCAAAATGAAAGCCTGGGGCGCGCCGCCAAAGCTAATGGGAGCAATCATAGAGCTGTATTCAAAGTCCTGGGTCCAAGTGAAAAAAGGAGATGGCCGATGCCTGACAAAGAAATTCTTCACACTCAACGGCTTAAAACAAGGCTGCGTATTGGCCCCCTGCCTTTTTAACATTTACACCGCGGACCTAGAAAGCGACTTAAGCTCGATTCAGGGAGACCCACCAAAATTGGGTAACTTGCCCATAATGAGTCTACAATACGCAGACGATATTGTGCTTTTGTCACAAACTCCTCTCGGCCTACAACGTATGATCTCTAAGCTCGCGTCATACCTCTCGAATGCACAACTTACAATAAATCTCAAAAAAACAAATGTTTTATGCTCTTCTGGCTCTCGCAAGAAAGGAAAAAAATGTGTCTGGAAGATAAACTCCAGCATACTAACTCAGGTAGATCAATACAAATACCTGGGCATCTCACTGGATCATCAATTAAAATATAAACAGCACTTGGAACAGGGGAAATCAAAAGCCAAACAGCCCCAATTCGCCTTTAAAACAGTCCAAAAACACCTATGCGGAAATTCCACTGCCCACATTTTAAAGATCGTAGCTGCCAAATTCTTGCCATCCCTCACATATGGTTCAGAGATGATGGCAACCCGGGACTCCACAGCGCTAAACCTATCCCAATCTTCCCTCTTCAAAAACCTTTTTTCAATCCCGCGCTATATAATTGGCAATCCCAAATACGTTTGGAATACGGTCTCACAAATCAGCTCCCGGCAAGACAAGGAGCACTCGTCAAATACTACTGGCGAATGAGGGATGCAGAAGATCACTCCCTGGCTCATCTGTGCTGGCTGGAAGTAGAAAAACAGGCAGGACTTCCCAAGTCTATATATAAGTCCCTCAGGTAAGCGCTTCAATCATTAGCACTGGAAGAATCCTGGCTTGCACCCATGACTTACACCGCTTTTAAACTGCGAACTAACAACGCAATCAAACAAGCGTCACTATTAATCGACAAAGCTGCAGTGGCAGGCAAAAGCCACGCCTGGATTGTTCTGCCATCATACATCCACATGAAGCCCCATCCATATTTGCAAGACTGCTTCAGGGACCATTACAAAAGGAAATTAAGTTTGTTAAGGTTGGGCTGCTTTGCGAGTAAAGATCTCACTCCCAAATGGCTACAGTCGTGGTCAACTTCCGACTGCTGCCTTTGTAACAACGGTGCAGAGTCATTACTGCATCTAATATGTATATGCCCGCACTTCAGAAACTAAGGAAAGTGCTTCTGCTACCACTCTTAAGAGTCACCCAGGTGAGAACCTGCAGGGCGGCTGTCATCATATGCCTCAGCGGGACTTGGATAAAACTATCTTGCAACACTATAAAATTTCTGGAGCATGCTGCTCAAGAGCTGGGAAACAAGGCAGCAACCAAAGAGAAGTCAGGATAACAGGCTTGGACACAGCCGGCCATAGATTCACTTTTATTTTCCCAACGGACTCTCTTGTCTCCATCCCATAGCACTTCATTTTATGTCATAAAAGTGTACCCTGATCCAACCCACTTTGCTTTCCCAAGTTTTACTTTCCCCCTTACACCACTTTTTGAAAAGTCTGTGTAATTTCATGTTACAAAAGTGTCCCTTGATCCTAATCATAACACCTTTCTAAATTTTAATTTTTACCTTAGACCACCTTCCTGAAAAGCTTGTGCAATTTTATATTCTCTTTGCTTTTTTTTAATTCTTTTTGTTTTATCTTGACCTGAAGTTGATTTTGTGTTGTTTTAAAGATGTAAACATTGATCAAATGGTGGTAAGCTCCACCCTTTTATGATTTTTATTATAAATCAAGTAAAAGTATTACTCTCTCTCACAAAGCAGCTACCTGACCACCCAACAGGTAGGTGGTAATATCCTTAATTTCCACAAATGAAATAGGTGTTATGTGATAACCAAAAACTACTATTGTTTATTCCAGTAATGTTCAATGTTATAGTACAGTCACTTTTTCCCACAGGGATACTGCCAATACTTCTCACACAAAGGTCTGCTCGAGCTCTAGTAACTACTACGTAATAAACAGGGGTTCTGCCCAAATAACCCTCCCATACCTGGGCAAGGAGCATCACAAGGATGAAAAAGTAGAATAAGTGGTACTGAGGAATCAATAAAACATGGGCTACTTCAAAACAAGATACATTTTATTATCGTGTTTTCTACAGTTATTTCTGTCGTCATTAAATTATATAATTTAAGAAGGACAATTATATGCATCGCAAGACAAGGTGGCCAAAATATATACAATAGACAGAAGACAAGGACCTATAAATGCAATATATACATTATATATACAACAGTGTACCCTAAACAAAAAGAAAAAAGAAAAAAGAACATAATCAATTTTCTGTCAATACCCACTCCTCAGTTTGAGTGGAATATCACAACCAAGGTAGTCCTTGTAGCGCGTGAGTTATTATTCCTTATAATCACAAGCAGAGTAATGATTATTCAAGGCGCCTAATATTATTCACAGAATATACAATGTGGTAGGACTCCTTAAGCAGATGTCGACGCAGTCGCGGTTGCGTTTCCGCCAGTAGTGTCTTATGGCTTCATCAGGACAGGGGTACTTTAAAGACTAAAGTGGTCCCCCCCCAAAGGGACACAGCCCTGGGGATACAGCCAACCTCCTCGTCAAGGGCATACAAGTTGGGCTCTCCTTAATACTCTAGGTTATAGATTCAGGATCTCAAAAATATATATTCGAAATGTACGTATTTAAACACACACCGGGGAGTTTCAAGCACCCTCAGCTGAATCACGGGGAAACCTCTAAGACTTCAGTTCCCCAGATAACCAGTCAACAGGAGTCGCACTCAACGGTCGCCCAGCCGGTCCACCGTCTGTGAGTAAGCAGTCAATCCAAGCTCTAGTAACAGCTATAACAGGAGGTCCATTGCCCTTGATAGTTTGAGTGTTAGGGAAAACATAGCGCACAGATTAGTCTTCCTACATCAGCATAAGTAATGTTATCAACTTCAGAGGCCCACAACAATGCAAACCAGGCTCTGCAGGAGCCATTGTGTGAAAAGGGCAAAGGAATGAAAGGCGTTCCTCCCTTTTTCTGATGTGCTGGCATCATTCCACACACCCAACAGTTGGTAACATTTGTAGCATTGTGTGTATGGTGCAGCATGTGAATGAACGTATTGTTGAGACAGAATATTCTATGCATCTGCTCATGATAAGGAAGGGCGAAATAGTGGTGCTCAATGTGGATAGGGGTAGTAGCAGTCAGTAGATTTCGAGCAGGAGCTACTCCCTCTACAACCCATGTTATTGTAGCAAAGATAACAACAATCGAAGTGAGCCCAATAATGAACATACTCTTTCGATCACAGACTCTTGCAGCAGTTTGCTTTTTCTCCTTAGGCATGTTCATTTCGTTGTTGAACACAAAATAGATGGTGCCCTAAGGTCCTGGGCAGACGTTGCTTTCTTCACTGAGGTTGACACGAGTAGCCACTAAGCGATTACCCCCCTTTTTAACTCAGTCTTTCAGTACCCAGAACAGTGGCTCAAACAGTTTTTTTCAGCAAATAAATGACTTTCTTCTGGGGTCGCAGCTGATATTGAGATATACCAGGTATCGTATGGTCCGGGAAGACTTTCTCTGGTTTTTCAGGTGACATGCTTGTCTTTCTCTGTAGCCAGGATGTTGAGGTGATCTTCCAACACAGCTGGGCTCACTAGGTCTTGCAACACCTTCCGATAATGTGTTACGTGGACCCAGTTCTTCCGGTTGGTCTCTTGAACCGCAGTCCTGGTAGCCAAGAGCACCTACTCAGGGCCACGCCAACGAGGCTCCAAGGAGATGGTTCGCTGAAAGGACTTTGTCAGCTCCCAGTCTCCAGGGCGCAAACAGTGGAATTCACCTTGCGACCTGTCTGGAAGAGTTTTCCGAACCTGTTGATAAATAGAAAACAAACTGTCAGTCAACTGAGACAAATAGTCATTCATCAATACACAGGGTACATCATGTATAGGATGTGGCTTATTAATCCCCCAAATATTCATTTGCCTCCCAAAAACCTCATACTGTGTAAGGACAGATAGTGTATGTGGTATTGATGGATAGCAATGCCAAGCGCAGTGCTTCATGCCATTTCAAAGATGTGGAAGCCTGTATTGTTGCCAGTTTTAATTTGAGGGTAGAGTTGTAATGTTCCTCTAGACCTGCTGATTGTTGGTGAAATGCAGCATGAAACTTCTGCTTAATTCCCAACCCTTTTATGAGGTACTCAACAATTTTCCCAATGAAATGGGGTCCGTTGTCACTCCACAAAACTCGACAAATGCCAAATCTGGGGAAAAACTCCTTTAGAAGCACCTTTGCTGTAGTAAGAGCTGTATTATTTTATGTGGCATATGCCTCCACCTATTTGCTAAAGGCACAAACCACTACCAAGACATACTTCAGATTATTACAGCATTCAAGCTGGATATAATCCATTTGCAGAACCTCAAAAGGTGCAGTAGGTATTGCAAAGACAACTGTTGGAGTTTGTGTTCCCTTTCCAGGATTATACTGAAGACAAATCAGACCAGACTGGACTACTGTACCGACAATCTCTTGATGATCCCAAACTTTCATAAGTTGCTTTGCTATTGAGCATTCTCCAACATGTGCTGGCCCATGTGCCATGTAAATCATAGGTTGTAAATAGGCTGCGGGTAACTTCAATTTTGTAATTTCTTTATTCCTCCAACAGCCCTCATCGTCCAATGCTCCCTCCTTGGACTATTGGTCTAATTCATCGACAGAGGCAGATTGTTGCATGTCTGGCACTTCTTGCTTGGCATCATGCCATTGTTCAGCCTATGATTTAACTACATACATAGATGTAGTACTTCGTTGCATTGCAGTCTCATGAGCTGCGTAGTCTGCAAAAGCATAGCCTGCTCATATTTTGTCAGTCACTTTCTTGTGTGCAGTACACTTAACAATTGCCAACTTCTTAGGATATGTCAAGGCAGTAAGGAGATTATGTACTAATTCCCAATGCACTATTTCTGTCCCGTGTGAACTGAGAAAGCCTTTTTCTTTCCAAAGTTGGGCAAAGCTATGTACGACGCCGAAGAAGTATTGGCTATCAGTGTAAATGTTAACAAGCAAATCTTTACTAAGCTCACATGCTCTTGTCAGTGCTATCAACTCGGCAGCTTGAGCTGCCTTCTTTAGGATACAAGCTGTCTCAACTACTGTCTGAAGTGTTGTAATTGCATAAGAAGCAAATGTAGTACCATCAGGCAACTTCAGGCAAGACCCATCAACCCACAATTCCCCATCAACACTAGAAAGAGGTGTATATTGTAGGTCATCACAACCCTTTGTTTGTTCTTCAGTAATGGATATACAGTCATGTAGCTCTTGTGACTAAGACTAAGTAGCTGGGAAAGGCAATAATGTAGCAAGATTCAGAGTCAAACATCTTTTCAGTGTGATATGAGGAGCCAAAAATGTTAATTCATAGCCTGTCAAACGGGCACTAGTCAAATGTTGTGTTTTCCTTTGATTTAGTAAAGCATCAACTGAATGGGGTACTAGCACAAGCAATCTATGTGACAAGACTATTCCCTCACTCTGACGTATGGACACAGCCGTTGCTGCCATAGCTCTAAAACACCCAGGCAACGCATGAGCACCTGGATCAAGGACAGCTGAGAAATATGCACAAGGACTTTGATTATCACGGTGTGTCTGTGTTAAAACTGAGAGAGCTCAACCGTCCCTCTTGTGTACATAGAGTGTGAAGACCTTAGTGTAGTCTGGAGTTCCTAATACTGGTGCAGAACAAAGAGCGTGACGTAACTGTTGGAAAGCATTCTGGGTATCAGTGGTCCATAGGAGAGGCATCGGTTTGTCTTTAGTCAAAAGGGCCAACAAAGGTTTAATAATGTGAGAAAAACTAGGGATCCACTGCCTACAAAAAGAAGTAAGGCCAATCAGTGCACGAACGTCCTTCTGAGTACGGGGCACTGGCACGTCCAAAATAGTTTGAATGCGATCTGGTGTAAGTGCATGTCCCTCCTTAGACAAGAGGTGACCTAAGTAGGTAACCTGTTGTCTACAATATTGCAATTTCTTCTGAGAGACTTTGTGATGATGAGAAGCAAGAAATGAGAGCAATAACAGTGTACCTTCTTCACACTGTTCAGGGGCATCTGTAGCCAACAAGATGTCATCGACAAAATGAATTAGAGCCACCCCTTTCGGCACAGGAAATGAATCAAGTTGTTTTTTCAATGCCTGACTATAAATGCTAAGACTCTCTGTATACCCTTGTGTAGCTCTATAGAATCTGAAGGATCGATTATTCAAAGTGAAGCCGAACAAATAGCAGCTATCAGGATGAATAGGTATTGAAAAAAATGCATTCTTTAAATCAATTACACTAAATGTAGTTGCAGTAGGAGGAACCATAGTAAGAAGTGTTGTGATGTCAGAGACTACCAGGTATTGGGGCACTACCATTTTGTTTACTTCTCTTAAGTAAATGATGAATCTGTAAATTTTAGTGTCAGTGTCTTTTTTTTTAATAGGAAGAAGAGGGCTATTCCAAATGTTATAAGAGACTTCTTCCACAACCCCCACCCTGATCAGATCTTGAACAATGTGTATTAATGCTTCTTCGCCTTACCAAGATATTTTATGATGGGGCACTCGAGGCAACGAAGCACCTTCCTTCACTTGAATATGTACTGGTGGGATAACCATTTGTCCCACATCAGTATCTGATGTCACCCACAAAATACTAGGTAATGATGCCAGAGCAACATCCTCTTTAATGAGACAAGACCTCTCAACAATTGGATAGTTATAATTTAAAATAACACACATACCTTCTGGGGAGCAACGTATTGTAGCACGGAAATGTTTAAACATATCGCTATCCACAATGTTATCTGGCGTGTTAGGGGAAAGCAAAAATGGACAAGCTGCAAGTTGCTGTGACAGTGGGCTAAGTGTAGGTGTCCCATCGAATCCTATCGATGTGATCATTGCGCCAGACAGGTAAGCCATCTAAACAAATTTTTAGACAGAGCACTACGAGTAGCTCCTGTATCAACCAGATACTGATCAGTAGAGCCTAAGACATTTGCATCAACATAAGGACCTTTCTGATCTACTGGTACTTCAGCTGGTTCCGTACCCCATCCTAGGCATTCCTATGCATAATTAGAATCCCCCAAACCATCAGTCGAATAATCAGACATTTGATATTGATTTTGTCTATCAAAGGTCATAGAATAATTCAGGTTGTGTTCAGCTGCCTCAAATCTGGTACGATTTCCTATTCCTACCCTTTGTCCTGAATTCCCTGAGCATCCTCTCATGCTTCCTTTACCCAGTTGATACTGCTAACCTCGCAAAAAGGGCCAATGTCCAATCTCTTTACAATAAGCACACTGATCAGAAGACAAAGTTGCTTGAGAGAAAGGGGGTACACCAAGTTTATACTGCACGTCCGCCTCTACCACTTCCTCTGAATGGTGGATCATAGAATTGAACTAACATAACTTTCGTCTTGAAATCCTTAACCTTCTTGTCCTCTGCCTTTTGCTTGAATTTCCTGACGGTCATAATACTGGGCCGTAGTAAAAAGGGAGACTGGGGAAGACGTAGTCCCTGAACTGTTGCTGTCCTTTAGGCGACTAGCTATTTCTGGCAACTTGTTAGCAACAAATTGGTTGATGAACAGATGCTTACCCGTGTCATCTGTCAATGACTGCCCACTAAATTCATGGAATGTCTATTCAAATTGGGTAAAGAAATCAGAAACTGACTCATCCGCTGTCTGTTTACAAGATGTTAACGTTGTCCAATCCATATTCATAGGGGGCATAAGAGTTTATAACTAAGTTACAATAGCTTTGGGAAGATCTAATACCACCTGTTGTGACAGTAGCTTTGGGAAGATCTAATATCACCTGTTGTGGTTTCTATGCAGGCTCTCTAGCCCCATCTATTCCCTCTAAATGCACCCAAGTATCATCATAAGCTGCAATATCGTCTACCTTCCGAATTGTTCTCCACATATCAGGGGGCAAAATAAGTTAAAAAAACATGTTGATATCTGGCAGGCTCATAGTGCAGGAGCTAATAGCTCCTTCCATTTCTTCATACAAAGCGGACAGATTTTTCTGTGGATCGGGCAAAGCAGCTTTAAGAGCCATAACATCTGCTCTACCCCAATGGGTATAGACCCAATTATAAATAAAATATCCCTTTGCATCCATCATTTGAAGTTTATCCTCATCCGTTCCCGCTCCCTTTGGGGGAACATACATATCAGTGGTTTCATAACTGCTTCACTACTACTAGGTTTGTTCGCATCTACTGAAGCATCTACTACCTTTGTCTGAGATGGAGCTAATTCTACAATGTTATTTATTCTAGCTAACTCCTTCTCCTTTTGTAAATGGAATGTTTCATCCCATAATTATTTGAACACTCGCCTAATCAGGCAAGGTTGAAAAAAGGAAAGGACCATCTACTAACTGTTTATAATCAATACTGATATCATCTGGCTCTGTTTCATTAGAATGATGCCGCCAAGCATATATTACCTCCCAAGACAATTTTTCTAAAAAAATATAACTGTTTGGCGTTTTCCCAAGTCTGAACTATAACTGTGAGGACCGTCGCTGTAGTAGTCCGACGCACTTCCTCTCTGGCAATGCCCTGTAATTTATCTTTCCCTTTCTTGGTCAAAGTAGAGTGAGTGTGCCGCCCACCTTGCTTATCTCTATCTTTCTCATCTGAGGACAAACGCTCCTCGTCAAAAACCTCAGTCTCAGGGGCACTAGGGAATATATACAGGGGTGCAGGTCTATCTAACAAGATGGAATCATCTTAAGATTTATTAAGTATGGGATAAATAGGGCGCCTAATAGGGTACTGGCCAGTTACCACTAAACAATGCTCCCTATCTTCTTTTGCTTTTATTTCCTTCATCTCCTTAGTTTTCAATTCCAATGCTTTTTGGTATATCGTTATACACTGCTCCTTTTCAGCTACAGCTTCTTCTTTCCTCACTCGCTCTTGCACTTCTTTCTCCCACATTCGTACACAATCAAACATATCTTGTTGAGTTTTCTTCTTAAATAAACACCGCTCTAAATATTGATCCATTCACGGACCACCATAAATCAGGATCCTTCTTTGTATATTTGTTTCACAGTGTACTATACATTGTGGAAGAAATACCGTATTTAATGTACATATACCTATTAGGTGTCCCCACTGGGTGAACGGGCTGACTTCTTTCTAAATCAATTTTGGTACCTCCAAGACAGCAACACAACCCACAAAGTGTGCTAGGAGCAGGCATGTTACCAAATTATAGTAAAATATTACTTATCCCAGATATATCAAAGTAGAAAAAATTCGCCACATTACCTGCCTTTAATTATTGCAATAGGTAAACAAACAAACAAAACCTGAAATCCTGGCCAAGCAAATACAAAATCAAGAGTACTGCTTCAGCAACCTTACCAAAAAAAAGTCTCCAACCTCCAACTGCCAATCTCTTGGTTGAATTAATGGTCACTTCAAAACGTGCGCCAAAGGGAATCTCAGTCGGAGCCGGCCACCAACTGGAGGGTCAGATCAAAAAAACCTGAAAAACACTTCGGTCTGCGAAGACAAAGGGTCTCCTCATGCAGGACGTCTCCGCAGCAAGATTCTATTCTTCCATCAAGACCACTCTTTCGGGCTGCCACGTATCCGATGAGCCCTACGTTGGGCACCAAACTGTGGAAATGTGCCTTTTTAGGGGCACACCGGTGCAGGGGTCACCCTTATCTTTGTCCACCGGTCCTTCAGACCAACAAAATAGAGATTGACATGAAGCTGAAATTCAAAATAAGTTTATTCACTCATGATTGAGACCACATCCATGCAACACCCTCAAGTATTCCAGGAAGTAGTGACTTGAATACACAGACCATGGGCCATTTATACTGTTTGTTGTAGAGTAAGCATGTAGACTCAAATAAAAGGTACAAGCATTCACAGGACTACCTACTGACAAACATGGGCAGATGGATATCACTTAGCAGAGTGGGAGGGGAAACAGAACTGCTTACATCAGTAGAAAATGGTAGACAGTTACATTCTCAAACAGGTGCAGTCTAGCAGCTACACGCCTTTCTGAGCTCATACATTGCTCTGGCTCAGTACTGAAGGAGTTAACTAAAGCTGATGACACAAGCAGAATTAAAAAGCAAGCAGCAGTGAAGACGGGAGAATTACATAGCTGAGAAAATGGATGCCACACACATGATGGCTTCAGCTCATGCTAACAACAATTATTTTTGATGTCCACAGGTGGGCTCCTTGGCCACCAGGGACCTGGAGGATTCAAGGGAGCTTAATAGGGATGTTATAGATAGAAATTAGCACTTTAAATAACATGGAAATTGACTGAAAAAAACATGGGTTTTAGGCACATTATAGTTAGAAATTAGCATTTAAAACACAATTGAAATTCACAGAAAAAGCCATGGGTTTCAGGGATGTTATAGTTTGAAATTAGCATTTAAAAAACCATTGAAATGCACTGAAAAAAATCATAGGTTTCATGCACGTTATATTTAGAAATTAGCATTTAAAAAACCTTACAAAATCACAGAAAAAATATAGGTTTCAAAGACATTATAGTTAGTTGGACATTTCTCTCATACAAAACCATAGAAATTCACTGTTATAGTTAGTTCAGCTAACTTGTTGTGTTTTATCTAGGACCCCGATCAATATTGTGACCTCATGCCCCTATACGGCTAGAATCAATACATATCCCTATAATGGCATAACGATCAGAGCCATATTTCAGTAACTCGTCTCTGCAGCTCATGACAGTCCATGACACAGCAGAAGCCACTTTCTTAGATTCCTAGATAACACACCGAGTTCTTTCAACATCTCAAACCCCCCAGCAACCTGGGAAAGCCCCGCTTGCTTTGTTTTGATTAGTAATAGAACTCCTGCGAGCACTGTAAGAACAACCAGTACTTAGTGACATCTTTATTGACGTCTTATGTCCAAAAACTTACGTCAAACTCGGCACCTTTCAGGTATAAATATACCAACGTTTCCTTAAGCAAACACACGGTGGTGAATACTGGAGCAGAACAGCTGTCCTTTGCAGAGAGCCCAGCAGATGCGAGAGCGAGAAGCCCACGGACGCTGCCCTTCCTCCTTGACGCGCTGAGAAAGACGCTGTCTTTTCTCCTGCCTAGAAAATCCAGCTCCGGCGTTTCCAGCCTACCCTTGCGGGTAACTGGGATATCGGGTCCTGAGAGGAGATACCAGACCTCTTGCATTCTATTCCAGAGGTACGGTGCTGACTAAACCCTTAGAGAGAATTCTTGAAGCAAACTCTTGGCAAAACCGACTTAACTTAAATGACTACTTCCTCCCTTGTATTAGGCTTAGGTCAGGTACACTGGGGTAGGCGTAGTTAGAAGCACCAGTTGAGGTCGTTAGCCAATGTATATATGAATGTATATATATTTTATTCATTTTAACTATCTTATGGCTAAGAAACCATATCAATGCTTTTACAGTATTATTTCGTAATACTCATTTTACTGTACGCACTTTTCATAATAACAAGTCTTGCAATTGTGGCAATTCATTTCTCTTGCATGAGAAAGAAGACTGCTCAATAAATAATATCTTTTATTGAAAAACGCCTGTCTCTCTATTCTCTGCATCCTGGAGAAAGTAAATCTGCACAACTGACTGAGTGAAATAGCTGTCTACTGTTTCACACGACTCTAGAGATTGACTCTTATTCTGAGGAGCAAAGTTGTCATGTTTATGCGGTTGTCGGAAGCTGAATCCCTTCTTGTCTGAGCCAGGGAAGCTGATCACTTCCTATTCAGTCAAGAAAGTTTCCAGTGACCTCTGAGCTAGCTGGCGCAAACCTAAATTAAGTCTAACATAGTCAGTAGAGACCTAGAAGACCGCACTCCTACGACTACACTGCTGTTTATGTTATTCCAATGCGCAGGGCCTATAGGGAAAATTGGAACTACACTACATGGTGCCCAACGTTTAGTAAGGCGATAAAACTAACGCAAGACGTTAGAGTAACTCAGTCGTGCTTTTTCACACAGACCCTTTCTCCCGTAAATACTCCAATAGACGTCTGGAGTGGGTGAAAGGTTAAAATCCGCCGGAACTTAGTAGGAAGAGATTTCTATGTAAAGTTTCTGGTTTAGTCAATGTTGAAGGATACAGTGTTCCAAAATATTGTGCACCTAATCTTTGTTTCCTTGAAAACCTGATCTGCAACAAAAAACCTTTCTGACAGTAAAATGAGTGATGAAGAAAGGGATGCTGCTATACTAGCAAATCAACTAATGGAGGAAGACACGAGTCTCCTACAGACTGACCAGAATGCTATCCTCATTCTGGTCAACATAAGGAAAACTATAACTTTAAAACTTATAGAAAATGGACTGACATCACGAGGTGGTACAGTCATTTTCGTGATAGAGGCACACGAATATCAGCAGACAGAGGTATTCTATTCATGGATAAACTTTCCAGCGGCAAACGCTACAACACACGAGTTTCACTATTACAAAATAGAGGAACCACCGGAAGAGTACACTCCTTTCGAGGAGATTGAAATCCCATTAAAATACCAAGAGCACCTGCGCTGGTTTAAAGGCGCCCTAAAACATAATGATCACATCACCAGGCTCGGACCACTAGGTAGACCAGGAGCAATGTGGCCGGTTCTAGCCAGCTACACACCACATCCAGACATTGAAAAAATGTCAAGGGAAGAACTTTTAGCACAGCTAAAATTACTGATTAAAATACATAGACAGTTAGTCCAATATGTAATGCGGACTGCAACAGTCCAAACAGCTGTTAATGTTCCACAGCTGACCCCTCATCAGGGGAACACAAATAAAATTACACCACAGAACATACAATCATGTCTTGGAAAAACTCCCGCAAAACGGGAACAAATTCCTTTTTGGTTAGCATAGAAAATTACTCAAATAGAGGCAGTATTCCTGAATACTACCCCTATTAAGAAACACAGAATTCTGACTATCTGCCTTCCAATGGGGGTCGCACCACATGTGGAGGACTGTAACACTTGGGGTACAGTCTTTGCTTCCATTTACACAAAAACACATGGTGTTCCATCCATGGCGGTTAATCCAGATGTGCTAAAACAAATTCAGAATGAATACAGTCCAGAACCTGCTTTAACTCTTGGTATGAAATTAATGAAAGACTTCAAGCAGGTCTCGGCTATATTACTAGCCAACATAAAAGGAGAAGCAGCATCTGTGGCGATCCGCCAGAAATTGAAAGAAACCGATATAACAGATCAACCAATTGAGCTTGCCAGAATTATAGAAAAATGCTATGAAGAATTGGGTAGAGATAGTTTGGGTGGGAAACCTGTAAAACCCCAACTACTCGAAAATCCTGAAAAATGATTTATTAAAAATAATTTAGACACTCCTAAAAAGAGCTGGGATGGAAATAAACAATCCACTCCCAAAGAAAAAGTTTTCCAGTCCAGAGGAAGGTCTCCTCGGCGGAGGGAAAGAACTCCGACTCGAGAACACCAGTCTCCCCAGAGGGAGCGCTCTGAGAAAAGATATAACCTTGAAATAGGGATAACTTGAAAAAGCCTGATAGACATCAAAGTATTGATACACGTCCCTCTCGATCTTTTTCGCAGAAATCGGAAAGAAGAGGACGGTCAGACCCAAGGGAAGAGCACACCAAGTCCAAAGACAAGGAACCTGCTCAAAGTAAAAAATTACAATTCCCAAGGAAGAAGGTAGCCAGTATTAGAGTAATTGAACATGCCGAGAATACTGAGGACACAGCTGAAAAACGGAGAGTGGGCACAGACAATGCTAGACAGTGCAGTAGAAATCAGCATAGCTCGCAAGATCCTGATGAGTCATCTGGAGACAGTGGACACGAATGAATACATTCAGGTAGAAACTGCAGACACCAGAGTTAGCGAACCTCATAAGATATACGAAATAACACTGCTTATAGAGGGAGATAAGACTAAAAGAATAAGGGGTCTATTTTGGGATAACCTCTCAAAAGGCTATGACATCCTGTTAGCCGAGAAAGATTGGCCCCCAGAGTTTGTCAGGGAGTGCCCTCATGGCGAAGAAATGATTATGCCTGCCTTCTCAGATCACATTCCAATTCACACTAAATATATATATGCAAGGAAATGGGCAGTAGCTCAGTCACCAGCATTATATAAAAATCATGTAGGATGGGATGAGGACTTTCTTCCTCACAAAATCCAGTTAAAAAGTCAACCGACTGCACAAAGCCAGTACCCAATTAAGCAATAAGCTAAAAAACAGGTCAGGGAGATTTTAGATCAACTTGAATACCAAGGGGTAATTGAAACATGCACCTCTCAAATGAACAATCCTTTGTTTCCTGTCTCCAAACCGGACAATTCGTATCGTCTAGTCTTGGACTACAGACACCTTAACTCAAGTTGCAAAACATTTGCAGTACAAATTTTGCATAGTGCTGCACTAATGAATAACATAGTTCGCAAAAAATACAAAACAACATTAGACATATCTAATGATTTCTTCTGCCAAAATATTGCACCAGAAAGTAGGTACTTAACCGCTTTCTCAATAATGGGGTCACAGAAAAATTTCTGTAGGCTCCCGCAGGGATTCAAGAACAGCCCAGGACTATTCTCAGCCAGAGTAACAGAGTTACTACAAATATATGATGATGAGGCATTATCTTATGTCGATGACATCTATCTCACAGACGACGACTTGAAAAGGGTGAACACCATAATACTTGGGTTCGCAGCAGAGGGTTACAAATTCAACTTTAAAAAGTCACGAATTGCCCATCTAACAGTCTTATTTTTAGGATACGAATTATCAAGTGAAGGGAAAAGCCTAGCGGACAACTTCTTAGAAAAGTGCGCTGTACTCCAAGCACCGAAAACGCTGAAGAACTTACAATCGATTCTAGGCTTCCTGAATTTCGGAAGAACTTACATCATAAACTATGCAGAGAGGATTAAACCTCTCTACGAATTAACTAAACTTGATTTTAAACCAATCAACTGGACTCAAAAACACATGGAAATTTTGAGATCATTGCAAACAGACATGTTAGCAAAAACAAAATTAGAAACACGTGACAATACACGCAACCTTGTAATCCGAGTCATCCCAGGAAGATGCGGATTCACGTACCTGACCTCTAATGAGGGAGAAACGGTACCAATAGCTTACAAATCACATTTGTACACACAAGCAGAAAAAACATTCAGTCACACGGAAAATACTGTAAAGGCAGTGCAAACTGCTATAGCGAAAGAACGAGAACTAGCACAAGGCAAAAGGATCACTGTTCTCACAGCAGAATCCGCCTTCGAGGCACTATTCAGCCCAGTAAACCTGCCTACAGTGTCACTGGATGTGAAATGGATACAGTCGGAAAATTCTCTTGCTGCAGAAGACGTGAAATACTATTTCTCCCCGCACATGAAAAAACTGAATGATTTAAAATATGAAAAAGAATATCCTCTGCCAATTGAAATTCTCCCTCTAGAACAGTACTCCTGTATAATCTATACAGACAGTTTTGTACAGCATTACAATGTAGAAGATAAATCCTACGACGCAGCCTGCGAGATTGTTAAAGGTCGCTGGCTCTGCGGTAAATTCAGACTGAAAATAACAAAAACTGAATCACTGAGAAAATGTTCGGCTCAGCGAGCTGAAATCAGATCTTTAAAGATGGCGCTTGAAAATGCCGAATGTGAATTCCCGACACTAATCGTGTGCGATTCGCATTTTGGCGTCAATTCTTACAATAATGATTTGCAGAGCTGGGTTCAAAATGATTACAAGGATGACACAGGTGCCACAATCAAGCATAAGATGCTTTGGAAACAAGTAGTTCTTTTACACAAAGAACTACAAAAGACTCATGTGATACACACTCTGAGTCATCGACGTGATGGCGTTCACGTTGCAGGGAATTAATTGGCTAATACAGCCATAGCGGAAGCAAGTAAACCGGCTTCCGTAGCCACAAAAAAGCGTTCAGAAAAATACATAGACGGGGAAACCATGCTGGCAGTAAAAACGTCTTCAAAAGGCAACTGTGCAGCACTACCTGTGAACTATCCACTCAATTATACATATGTAATTGATGCAAACTCCGTTCCTTTTGCTCGAATCCCTGGAGTGGGGGATAGGGTAATTCCAAACACGAATCGGAGAAAGTTATTAATAGCAGACGCACACATGGGTGAAGGTCCAAGGCACAAACAGATGAAGGAATCTCTGACCAAATTACAATCAGTATACTGGTGGCCGGGGATGAGCCTGCACCATTATAAATTTGTAAAGAGCTGTCCAGACTGCGACAGAGACCGCAGTAACGAGTCAAGCGGAGTAATGCCATGGCCATGTATGAAGGTAGCATAGAGCTATCTACACATGCAATCCAGCGTCCTATTAATTGTTTAAGACTACATTCACTTTAAAAATGTGGCCCCAGCGCTCGGCTGACACCAAAACTGTTATAAAAGATTTGTGAGTCTTTATCGGCACATACGCAATTGCCATGCTTCATTCTGACCAGGGTCCTGCTTTTAGCTCTCGAGCTTATAAGGAGGCCATGACCAGCATGGGCATTGGATTGCGATTCTCTTGTCCATTTCATCCTGAGGGAAATAGCGTAGTGGAAAGAAAAAAACGAGACATAAAGCAATCTATAACAGCAAAGGTATTAGGTTCGGGTGATGGGTGGGTCAAACATTTAATAAGTGTCCAACGTAGTCTTAACAACCTGCCAAGAAATTCTCTAAAAGGTTTCAGCCCATACGAACTATTGTTCAGAACTAGAATGCATGTTCAGGACTTAGATAGTCTTGCTTCAGTGGTAGAAGATAAGAATAAAGACTTTGACATCAAAGATCGTTTGGCTGTTTTACAGGACTTAAATGAAACAAGAAAAGCCCTGAGCAACATAAAGGTAAAACAACAGGCAACCACCACTGAAGACACACCACCTGTCCCAGCAAGACCTGTCTGGATTCCAAAGATTGGGATCTGGTCAGAGAGAAAATAGCGGTGAAGAAGGAATGTGGGCCTTCTTACAGAAAAGCAGTACCTGTCTTAGCAATCAACGGAACAAGATCAGTAGTACTACCGCCCCTTGCTGGTAAAAAGGCGAACAGAGTTGTATCAATCGACCTGGTAAAACCACAATCATGTGGCCTATAATCAATAGCAGGCCCAGTGGACTCCCAAGAAGTAACAGAATACCCACATTTGCAAGTATGCAAGAGGTTCAAACTGAAAGACTAATCACATTTGATAAACCTGCAGTGAATAAAAAAGGACTATGCAGAAATGCCATGGAACTTGTGCCTCTTGAAACACAAATTGAAACAGTTTGTCATGAAATACCAGTCTACAATGATGTAGCATCAGAATGTGCTAATGAAAGCCAAATGGGAAAAACTATTCCAACAATCGACAGAACTGCATCTGGCTACTTCATCAACTTCGACAACTTTTCTGAAGATCAAAGTGACCTTGAAGTAACGCCAAAAACAAAGACTTTTAAAGAAAAAGCAACAGAACTCTTTCAACAAGTCAAAGAAGCATATTTAAATGCACCATTGATTGAGCATTGGATTGTATCTGGGTTACTTATACTCCTACTATGCCTAATTTTAATTTTAATTTAAGGAAAATTTATTACAGTTCAATGGACACAGCAAGTCAGAACATCAACTTAGTTCTGAAACCTCACAGATCATCTCACGTCAAGAAAAGAGAACTATCATCAGTAAATGTCACAGCCATTCCAATACCCGGCGGGGTAGTTTGGGACAAGACAGACTATGAAATATATGGCCCGGTCGAGATCTTGAAATATCCTCACCAGTTTAAGGTTTCATTAACTGACTTTGTAAAACCAAGTACATTCTCTGATGATTGGGACTTTAAAAGTATAAATGATATGATGTCGGATTTGGTGTTGTCAGCAAAATTTACAGAACATGATTATTTACAAGGTTCATCTGATTATGAACAGATGTACTGTTTATCACATTACGCAGACCACTATTTACATAAATCTGCACAACCTAGAAATGTTTTTAAATATAACCAATGGGAACATTGTGCTACTCCACCTAAAGGCAGTTCAAAAACATTCTATGAGAAATTCCAATACTTCTCAGGGTTTAACACGAGTAATGCAGAAACATTTTATTATAAACTGTTGGAAAAAACAGGGACGAAAACCATGCTGACAAATACTAAATTAATATATTCAGAAGCATTTTATGAAAAAATGATTACATTTGATTTTTATTTCTGGAAAAATAACATTGAAACAAAAACCATCTGGGGTACAAAAGATTGGCAGGTACAAGGCCTAGAAGCATTATTTCGAGCCTGCATGATCCCAGAGCAAATAATGTTCTTGAATGACACAATTCAAGAAACAACCTGTCTTGGCCTAGCTAAGATTAAAGACCTTAACAAACCATCTTTTCCAAAGCCAATACCTGATAATGCAACCACAGATATTGAAAAAGACATATCCCAAATTTTAAATGTAAACAGAACACATCCTGATTGGAAAAAGTGGTTAATCTGGCCTACAGACACGAATAACTGTCAAGATAGATTCCTGAACAAAATACAGGGGTTAAAAATGTCCAGACCAGACCCTAGATACTCCCAGAGACAACATCCAGGGATAGTAACAACATACAGTGTAGGGAAACTCTGCCTTGAATGGCTACAAACATCCACACTGGCACAAATTAAGCAACACTTGTCTTTACTTAAAGATGGTGCTGACTTGCGCGATTTCATTATGGGACGACGCAAACAGCGTCAAAAACGATTCATAGCGGCCAGCATATATGCGGCATACAACGAGGCTTGGAAAGAAGCTCAAATTGAAACAGCCGAGAAAATACGAGAAATTGATTGTATTAATTTGGAAAAATCACTTTCTGTTGTGGACAATGGGTTAATGACTCTGTCCTCCAGAATATATTCACTGGACAGTATTGTATCATCTGCTATTGATATAATAGACCAGGACTTGCTAATGTTACAACATGGCCAGTCCCAATTATGTTCTATTGTACAGCAAGGCTGGACGTTGCAAAATCTTCGTTCAGGCTATGTGCCATGGCGTTTAATCAACACAACGTCATTGTTTTCCATCTTTAACCTTACTGATAAACAAATCAGTTTGGCACAGAAAGGAGCAGACTATACAATCTTGAGCATTGAAAAACTTGAGAGATTACCATTGACAATGTCAGAAAGACCTGTCATTGAATGGATAATACACGGGATTATCACAATTCCGATAAAAACTTTCCAATTTAAAAATTGCCTTGAATATATACCGGCAGGCCAGTATGAAAAGTTGGGTAAAGGATACATTAAGTCATCATGGAAATTACCTTATACACACACATGTTATAGTGACAACAACAAAAATGTATTTCTTATTGGTAATGAGTGTAAACATTCACTAAGCGGTATACTTTTGTGCCAAGGTATTAACTTACATGGTGCCTGTGAGGGTACTTCAAACAACCTTTCATGCCACCAGCATGGCACACCTGCAGCACAAATAGAGCCATTCTTTAGGCAACTTTCTAACGGGAGTTACATTCTAATAACGGATCACAGCTGTTGTGGCTTGGTGCCAGGGAAAGCATATCTCTTAAGCGTGAGTTCCATGGTCACTTGCTGTATGCAAGCATTGTATCCAAACGGCCCTGGAGACTCAGTGGCTCCGATTTGGCCTAATTTGAATATCTCTTCTATACGAATTGATACTTTAAGCAAAATGAAGTATGTACTTTTGCAGACAACAGTGCCCATCTCGTCATCAAAAGAGACGTATGATCGCCAAGTTGCAAGGACGGCGGCAGAGATACATACACTTTTATCAACAAATTGCCCGGTGCATTTCAAAGAAATGCTCAGCCAAATACTAAATATGTCGAATGCCAGTGGTATCTTGAATGTATTTAAGACAGTTTTTTCGGGACTGTGAACACCATTTGAAGCGATCCTGGGTATCTTTCCAAATTTTGTACATTCGATTTTTGGCGGCGTACCACTACTTTTGGGACTCGTAGCAGGTATTTTATTTTTGACTCTCCTGCTTCGATATGGCAAACCAAAATGCAGACATGACTCCGGCACGGATGGAAGAAACGATCCTAGCAATACTCTACCGGGACCGCATAACTAAAGTCCTTGGGGTAGCCCGGCTACGAGATCTGAATATGACCTGGTTTCTTTCATTCAGACCTATATGGTAGACCTGCATCTTACTTGTGCTTCGATGTATGCTATGCGGAGAGGAATGCGTGTTAGACACCTGTCTTGCACTACCATCAGCAATACCAATGGACGTCGATACTTTGCTAAGTCCAGTAACGGCTCACGCATCGTGTTGTCCCCAGCGGTTACCAATCCTGATGACGGCATTCGTTGAGACTCCTGCACTACAACTAGGTGGTGGCAGTGAAGCAAGAAATGAAAGCAAAATCACCCAGGTGCGACCTTCTGTGAGCATTGCTGATCCTGAAATCGATGATAGCAATCATTCTCACAACTGCCAAGTTACAGCATTATCGAACTTGGTCGAACTGTCACCTGAATATATAGACCAATTCTTTGCGAGCCTGTCTGAAATGATGTTCTCCTCTGAACAGAAACAATAACTTTTTGGAAAAACATTCTGGCACACAGCGTTCCCATGAACTCTGAATTCGGCCTTCAGCTTTTGATAAACAAAAAGCTACTCAAAAGCGTTTTGAACTATTTTTTCCCGCTCACCATGAAATTAATTTTTCCAAAATATTTACCTTTTTTTTTCTGGCACTCATCCTTTGCTTAAAGTAGAACTATTCATAAAGAACAGAGCTTCTATTTTTAGTAGATCTAGAGACAAAATTTTACCTTAGCCTCTAGCACATTTTACAGCAAATTGTATTTATATGTGATGAAATAGTCTCGCCCTTTTTTTCTGTATTTAGAGACTTTTTCATAAGTAAATCTTCGCAGAATCGTTCAAATAATTACATATGCAATATTTTTTGAATGATTACTATGCTTGATAACGTACAGTACCAATTCATTTCCATGTATTTCAAGTACACCATTTCAAATGCAAAATGTATTTTGGGGTGGGTATGAATACACGTGCTTCTTATTGATTTAGTTTTTAGTAATTTGATGGACATAAATTCGTGGAGTGGATGTTGTGTTTTATCTAGGACCCCGATCAATATTGTGACCTCATGGCCCTATATGGCTAGAATCAATACATATCCCTATAATGGCATAACGATCAGGGCCATATTTCAGTAACTCGTCTCTGCAGCTCATGACAGTCCATGACACAGCAGAAGCCACTTCCTTAGATTCCTAGATAACACACCGAGTTCTTTCGACATCTCAAACCCCACAGCAACCTGGGAAAGCCCTGCTTGCTTTGTTTTGATTAGTAATAGAACTCCTGCGAGCACTGTAAGAACGGCCAGTTCTTAGTGACATCTTTATTGACATCTTATATCCAAAAACTTACGTCAAACTCGGCACCTTTCAGGTATAAATATACCAACGTTGCCTTAAGCAAACACACGGTGGTGAATACTGGAGCAGAACAGCTGTCCCTTGCAGAGAGCCCAGCAGATGCGAGAAGCCCACGGACGCTGCCCCTCCTCCTTGACGCGCTGAGAAAGACGCTGTCTTTTCTCCTGCCGAGAAAATCCAGCTCCGGCGTTTCCAGCCTACCCTTGCGGGTAACTGGGATATCGGGTCCTGAGAGGAGATACCAGACCTCCTGCATTCTATTCCAGAGGTACGGTGCTGACTAAACCCTTAGAGAGAATTCTTGAAGCAAACTCTTGGCAAAACCAACTTAACTTAAATGACTACTTACTCCCTCCCTTGTATTAGGCTTAGGTCAGGTACACTGGGGTAGGCGTAGTTAGAAGCACCAGTTGAGGTCGTTAGCCAATGTATATATGAATGTATATATATTTTATTCATTTTAACTATCTTATGGCTAAGAAACCATATCAATGCTTTTACAGTATTATTTCGTAATACTCATTTTACTGTACGCACTTTTCATAATAACAAGTTTTGCAATTGTGGCAATTCATTTCTCATGCATGAGAAGGAAGATTGCTCAATAAATAATATCTTTTATTGAAAAACGCCTGTCTCTCTATTCTCTGCATCCTGGTGAAAGTAAATCTGCACAACTGACTGAGTGAAATAGCTGTCTACTGTTTCAAACGACTCTAGAGATTGACTCTTATTCTGAGGAGCAAAGTTGTCATGTTTATTCGGTTGTCGGAAGCTGAATCCCTTCTTGTCTGAGCCAGGGAAGCTGATCACTTCCTATTCAGTCAAGAAAGTTTCCAGTGACCTCTGAGCTAGCTGGCGCAAACCTAAATTAAGTCTAACATAGTCAGTAGAGACCTAGAAGACCGCACTCCTACGTCTACACTGCTGTTTATGTTATTCCAATGAGCAGGGCCTATAGGGAAAATAGGAACTACACTACAAACTATAACTCACATACCCGCAATGCACAGCTGATGGCGTCACATAATACATCTGTCATGCTTCGGTTACCGGTTACCTGCAATCACTGTCTGCCATCGGAGTACGGGAGCAGGCAGAACTACATTACCCAGGCTCCTTGCGGGGCACGCAGCACATGAGCGGCGTCATCTCCGCGGCCGCTAAATCATGGCGGCGACTGAGGAGGAGAGTGCCGATAATTCTTAGGAGACCGGTGTTGTTGGCGGATTCAGGCCAGCAGCTTTTCCAGTGAACTACGGAGAGGCGGTAAGGGTACACCTGCACCAACCCTATGATCGCTTCCAGCCGGGTGAAATCACTCGGTGTTCCCATTGACCGCTTGGAGTTCTCCGAGAGTGGTGCTTTGTTTCAGTGACTGTTTGCGAGTCCAGACCGATACCTCTGTTGGAGGAGACCGTGATTTCCAATGGTCTCATGCAGAGTGGGACCGGGTCTGGGACTCTGTTCGAGAATTAGTTTCCTCTAGTGGATGAGACCCGCCTCACGGTCTCATGCAGAGAAACTGTTTAAAGGTATTTAGCAAAAAGGTATTTGCTACGAAGGCTTTGTAGTGAGATTGCTCACCAGGATAAAGCCATAACTATTGGTTACCTTATATTGCGAACTGTGTCAATGCACAAAGAACTGTTATACTTACCTATATGATTACCACAGGATGTGCTCTTGTTTATGAACTCATTTCTTTGTGTTGACCTCTGTGGTCTTGGGATACAAGGCTTCAACATTTTTTGATATATTTACGGTTGTTTCATTCTTTTGTCTCCCACAAGATCTCCCTCCCCGCTGTCCCCTTCCCTCCCCGCGCCCCTCGCTTGATTTCCTCTAAGTCTGTGTTGGTTCACGAGCCAGATTTGGGGCGATCTAGAGGTGGGCTTCTTAACAACATTTACACCATCCTGAGGATCGAACGGTGGAGCCTGACAACATCAATCATGACATGGTCAGTGATATCACATGATGACATCACTGATGACATCTCAACCTATGGATTTTCCAGTGAATTTGTAAGGTTTTTTAAATGCTAATTTCCTAACTAGAACATACCTCAAACCTTTGGATTGTTCAGTGAATTTATATATATATATATAAACGTTTCTAAGTTTGTTCCAACCCTGGATACAGCATTATATTTAGTGCTGTCAAACATATGAGTAAACCAATAACCAAACTGGTGATGGGGATGACGCACCTTCAGAAATGATGGAGCTGTAGGGGAGGAGATCACTCCAGGGTCGACAATTTTCCCTATACAGAAAATAGATGTTGGCATGTGTTAATGTGTTTCTGCTAAGCATTTACACACAATCATCGCCTCCTTCAACATTGTACAATGCCAAATTTGTGTTTTATGTACATTTTTGTGATACCCACAGGTCATGTTCACACTTAACAAAACTCACTATATATATAACAATTACATAAAGAATCAGGGTATTTATAGAGTACTTAAGCACTCATTTTATACAGGGGAAAAACTCATAACAAATCAAAACAGGTGTATTTTGAGTGTCTTTCTGAATGTCTGGTCATTTACTCGTAAATGGTCTGGGAGACTGTTCCACAGTGTGCTCACCTGGATATAGTATGAATGCCCGCCAGGTTTGTGTTATTTACATGGGATCAGGAGCTATGCTCATCTGCAGTCCAACTTGTATGATAATATATAGTGACTCAGGGCCTCATTTATGTTTTTTTTCCATAGAGCAGCGCTGCAGGCCTTCCTGCTGCATGCCCTATGGCAAAAAAAAAGGTCAAGATTACGACATATCTATTAGATACAGCGCATTCCTGTCCTTTTCCCCTCTGTAGGTGCACAATGGGGTGCCGTGCGCCAAAGCAGGCACCTTTGCACCATGGTGCAAAGGTGCCTTGGTTGCTGGGATGATTATTTTTGTGCAGAAAGGGAAACCTTCCTGCACAAAAACAATCACAAAAGGCCTTTTCATCTCTCAAAGTCATAGAAAGAGAAAAAACAAGGAGGCATATAGATATTTTGCCTCATTGTGCCCCCTTACTCCTCCCCTGGGAAGGCATACGTTTTTGGCACTGCCTCAGACTTACGATGTCTCATAAATCTGGGGCAGTGTTGAAAAGCCATGGATGTTGCTGGGAGCGACCCCAGAAAAACCCATGGAATGCCTCTTTCATGCAGTTTTCTGTGAGAAAGGGGCACATATTTATAATGCCATGAAAACATAACGTGGCTTTACTTGGCCGTATAAATATACCAGTTGAACGTTGCGCCACCGGAACTTCAAAAAAGTGACATACTGCCAGTGCAATAGTGCCGGTAGGGCCTCATAAGTGAGGCCCTCAATCCTTCAGTTGTCTGGCAAAGACAGAACTTGACTATTGAAGGCTTGACTATTGAGGGCCCTTGGTGAGAGAAACATAAACAAGAAAACATTACAAGAAGAGGAAGATTGGAAGGAGCTCTTGAAAGAAGAGACCGAGGCATGCTCATTGAAGTGTGTGCCATGTGCAGGAGGAGAAAGCAGAACAATATACAACAAAATGCGCTTGGCGAGGGGAAGGAGAGACACCATTGCCAGAGAAAATGTGGGGGACTAGGAGAATCTGAGCTGAGATGTATTGAAAGCAGGAGAACTCTAGTGCCACTTTAACAGAGCAAGAGTTAACCACCACCAGGGGGCGTGGCTTACGTGCTTGGCAAGATGACAGCTAATTGATGAGCTACGTCGCTTAACAGAGCTCACAAAGGAGGTTTCACTACCTGAAGACCTTTTTCCGCATCTTCCTGGCTGAGCGGACCTCCTGCTATATGGCTGCACACGTTTGTGACACAGGGTGAGTCCATAACTCACTTTCGGCTGCCTCCACTGCATCTTCATTTTCCTAATGCAAGAGGCCGCCATTTGTATGTGCGGTGGTCACGTTGCTGGAAACTATGCCCTACTGAAATAATCAATAGCGATTATTTTAATGAATTGTGATTCTTCATCGTGGCATTAAATAAACCTCTACTATCTCAAGCACCAGCCATGTTTGGTTGAAGGAGAATTCTTGGTCAATTGTTTCGCAGCTATAAATTAGCATTTGCTGAGACAAATGGAGTGGCACAAAGTGCTAATGAGGAAAGGGGAGAAAAAGCGTCATCACAAAAATGTTATAATTGGATATCCTCTCATCAAAAGCAGACATATTGTCCTCTCTTGTGATTGCTTCAATCTGAGTTGGCTACTTCCAGCATTTGAATAAAGAAGTCTCTACATAAATTTTATCGCAGGTTCTAGAAGGTGCCTTCTTGTATGGCAAAAGTGATTGAGGTATATTAACAAGGATCATAACCCCTGTCCTTTCTCTATCTAGCATGGTATACAAGCTGCACTACTCCCTTATGGGTAGAGTAATTGCCTTATTATTATACTGCCTTCTCCACTATTTTTCTGCTGTTTATTGAGGTAGAATAAACCCGGTCTTTTACAAATATCTCATGCTTGAGAGGTTGCAAACAGATTTTCACAAGCTGTGAGGTGTTTCCTTTGTAGTCACTCAACATATTGTCCTCTATCTGTGAGTTCCTCCATTTGTTTCTTTATTACAGTTTGCTATATACTAAAATCCTAGTATCTAGGATTTTGCTGTGTCATTCATCAACACTATGACTGAAACATCTCCATGTCCTTGTTGAACTCTATAATACTGAGCACATATCTTTATGTGAAGGATCTCTACTAAAAAAAACTTCCTCATCGACAAGTAAATTTTATCAAGATGGCTTGTGACCCACTCTCTCTTGCGAAACCATCTACATCTGGCACTGAACTGGAAAGAAAGAAAAAAATGATCCTCCATCTCCGGTTCAGTCATCTTCTAATCCAGTTTTGGACTCAATTTTAGATGAACTACATGCATTAAACCCCTTTATGAATACTGCTAATGAAAACATTTAAACTGATTGAGGACCAATGGATCAACATGGAAGGTAAAATGTCCGAAATGGAGCAACGTATAAGTAACCTTCAAGATGTGGCAACTAAAGTACCCTTACTGGAACAAGAAATTTAAAAGCTTAAACTTCATACAGAGGATTTAGAAAATCACAACAGAAGGAACAATCTTCAGCTGTATGGACTTCCTGAAAACGTTGAGGGTCTAGATCTTCTTTCTTTAAAAAAAAAATAATTCTGTCTGACCTTCTCAACCTTCAATCTTCGACTCCTCTCAATATCCAAAGAGCACATCATCTTGGTCATTCTCAACCTCATTCCAAAAAAACATGTGGTATTATTATGCTGTTTTTAGAATTCACTGACCGGATGCATGTATTAATAGTTGCCAGAGAAAAATGCCATCTTGTCTGTTCTGGCCATAACATCTTCGTCTCACAGGATCTTTCTAACGCTACCAATGCTAGACATAAAGAATTCCTAGCACTCCGTCCACAATTAAGATCTATGAACATTCGCTATGGCATCCTGCATTATAGTCTTTGCAAAATTACCCATGAAGTTGTCTCTCAATCATTCGAGAATCTATCTAAACTAAGACAGTTTTTGCATTCTGTTACTAGAATACCTATGGACACAAATGCTTAGTGTTCTTAAATCATTTAAATTGTTAATGCATCACAATTCATTATTTCTTGTTGCAGTCTTTGTTCTTTACATCTTCACTATGGCTTATGCGGCCTAAAAATCTTATAATATCCTACTTTCTCTATTTTCTTATGTCCTTCAGTTCCATCTTCTCCCATTGGTACTCTTGTTCTTGAGTGCTGACATGTCCGGTTCTTATTTCTTTCTCTTTATATTTCAGATCTGGCTTTTTATCCTTGATCTGTCCCTGTTTTTCCTTATTTCTTCTACTCTTTTTCCATGTTTTCTTTCCCTGTATCTTTTTTCTCTTTTCCCTCTTCTCCACCTGTTCCCTTCCCCCTTTTTGCTATCTCTATGACTAACCGTTTTATTTGTTTTCTTATGTTATTATTGATTTTAGTATGTGTCCCGACTTTTATGACCAGCGTCTTACATCTTCTTTGCTGGTTTTTGCAGTTCGCCATCATTGTGATTACTCCCCTGTTTCTAAAACATTATAATTTTTAATGTTATATTGTGGAACCTTTGTTGTCTGGGTCATCCTGTTAAGCGTTAAAAGGTACTTTCTCATTTATCAAAACTTGATTGTCAGATTGCTTTTTGCAGGAAACACACTGTAATGATGTTGAATCTCTTAAACTCAACGACCAATGGGTGGGTCAGTTTGTTTTCTCTCCAGCTATCAACCGTAAATGTGGTGTTGCCATCCTTTGTCATAAATCTTTGAAACTATAAATTGTATCAACTTAAAATGATACAATTGGACGATAGGTAATACTTCATGCCGCAGTCTATATTAAACTTGTCTCTGCTGTTTTCTGCATCGGCTGGATATCCTTTCCTTGCTAGCCGCTGGATGGCTGCTGCTGCCACAGATTCAACCGACGCTTCAGATAACTCCATAAAATTTTGCTGAATTCACGCCACCCTAAAGTAAACTACTGGCCCTCAGGAGCTCAGATTATCCCTACTCTTCTGCATATCGTACTATGAATATCTGGATCCATGTGACGTGTGTATCTGATTCCACCACAGCTGATCTTATCCTGCTGCCTCGGATGACTGGGTTGAGTTCTTCACCCTTTGCTCTTTTGTCTCCATCACTTCCAGTATTTTTCCCAGTGATTACAACTCCAGGCACATCTGTTCTTGTGCCCCACATATGATCTGACCACCCTCAAGAAGGTGTGACCCATACCCAGGTTAGACACCGAAACGCGCCTTGGCGCTGGAGAACCATATGTCTCAGTTGTTTCCACTTTTCCTAAAAAAAAGATACTGGACTATGGAGTGTATGAACTTATGAGACTATCGATATCCAATGCTTATCTCTTGTTCTAGCTTCAACTTACTTCCGTATTGGAAGGATCATGTATCTCTTGTCTTGTAATGTTCAATATTTTAACTCATTATAAATTTTCAGAGGGTATGAGTATGTTTGGGTCAGTGGTTGTTTGTGTGCATTGAGAGAGTGTATGTGTGGGACCTCATATGTGTATATCTATGCTGACAGTCTATTTTGTTCTTTGTCTTTTTCCAGTAATTTTGATAAAATTATATAAATAAATATTATAATTTCTACATAACTGTTTTCCACTTTCCTGGAGAAATCTTGTGTTTGTATGGCTATATCTTAATTTATCAGTGACTCTGAGTGCTCTATAAACTTTTTTCAGGCAGCTTGGGTTTTTCAGATTATATTCAACTTTTCACGTTTTTTAATATTTTTGGGCAGATTAAACCTCACCTGGATTTTTGGCACAATATTAAACTAAAATTATCTTCTACTACTAGCTCCAATATTATTGTTGCTGGTGATTTTAATGATCGGCTTGAACCATTTTCTGAGAGGAAATCAGATTGTAAATTTAAACCTGATAAATCTCATAAAGCGTTTCAAACTGCTATTACCTCTCACCCACTTTATGATGCTTGGAGGACTAGTAATACTGATAGTTATGAATTCAGGTTCCTTTCTAACGTTCACCATTCTATGTCTCGCATTGATCATGTTTTGATTTCAAAATCTTTATTTTTCTTGCTCCAATCTTCTGAGATTGGTTCCATTTTTATTTCCAACCATGCACCGGTCTCAGTTTCTCTTGATTTGTCCCTTGCCACTCCCAAACATGCTAGATGGAGATTTCAGATGCAATTAAATTCTTAAAAAGAGCTAAGGCTCCTGGGCCTGGTGGCTTTTCTATTGAACTTATATCCTCTTTTTCATCTATTTTTGCTCTTACTTGAGATTTTTACCTTCTTTTTATTGCATTCTAAACCTGAAGACTCCTTTCTTGATGCTCTTATTGTAATTCACCCTGAACCCGATAAAGATCTTGCCTCTAGATCTTGCCTCTAGATTGAAAGGGGCTATTCCCCTACTTATTAAACCTGATCAGTCTGGCTTTATTAAGGGTAGGTTCTCCTCAGATAATGCTAAAATGTTCTCTAATATTCTCAATCTGGGGTAAGGTTATTCTGACCCTCTAGCTGCATTATCCCTTGATGCTAAAGAAAGCGTTTGATCGCATACATTGGCCATTCATGTTCAAAATTCTCCAGTGGTTCAGTTTGGGTCCCTAATGTATTTCATTCATTAAATTGCTGTACTCAGATCCCTGTGCTTGTGTATCTGTTAATGGTCTTCTATCTCCTTATTTTCACTTACACAGAGGTACAGGGCAAGGTTGTCCCCTCTCTCTTCTTTTATTTCTTTTATGTCTCGAACCCTTTCTTGAGCGCATTTGCCATTACCCTTTGATAACTGGTTTCCTTCATAATTCCCACAAAATTAAATTGTCTGCTTATGCAGATGATACCTTGATTTAACTTTCAAAATCCTTAAATTCCTTTTTTACAGAAGATTGTCTTATATTCTAAAATATTTGGCTATAAATTAAATTTCTCTTTAACTGAAATTTTTACCTTAAACTCTTTATATTTTCAATACATGTTTTCTGACACCAACTTCAAATGGTGTCCATCAAAAATGTAAACACCTTGGTGTATGATTTTCTCCTACCATTTCCCAAACTATTACCCATTATTTTAGTGCTTTGAAAATTAAGATTCAAAACTTACTCTCTCATGGCCCCCCCTACATTTGACCTGGTGGGGCAGATTGGGTACCATTAAAAGGATGATTGCACTGCTTATTGTATTTCTGCTCTCTATGTTACCCTTTAAAATTCAAGATTATTATTTTAACCAAATCAATTCCATTTGTACTAAATTTCTCTGGAACAACAAATCTGCCAGTATTGCTTTACCTGAATTAACTAAACAAAAGAATTAAGGGGCTGTATGATTTCCTAATTTTAAGCTATATCACACTGCTTTTTTAATCAGACAAGTGTATGCACTAAACAGACATTACCATGATGCTCCGTTACCTATTTGGATTCATTTGGATGTTCTCTATTACATGACATTTGTTTTTATGATATTTGTTTTATGTCCAATTGCACCTTTAATCTAAATCTATCTCAAAATACTCCCAACACTTGTTACACTCACTGTTTACGGATGGATCTAATTTTTATCAGGCCATCCTCACCTCTTCTATTTGGTACAATTAATGTATTAAGTTTTGCCATAAATCCTTCTACTTCAAACATTAAAAAGAGAAGAATATTCTATATGTTAACCAACTTTAGGAAGAGGATGTAGCCTTATGGCTAGAGCAGTAGACCTCGAAGTTGGAGAACCGGATTTGAGTCTCGACAACTAGGGTCAACATCCTGTGATTCTGGGCAAATCACTTAATCTCCCCGTGCCTAACACAAATGAATGTGTCCTCATGTAAAAAAACTGTATAAAATGTTTGAAAAACTTGTATCCCATAGTACCGTTTTACCTTTTAATACATTACACGACTGCTATGATTTAGCGTCTAATTGCTTATCTCAACATTCTTAATTATCACAGGCACTACTATCATTTCTTTCATCAAAATACTTTCCTACTAATAATACTCCATTTATTCCCTTAACCCCTTTATGCAACATCCCTCTTGACTCTAATCCTAAAGCTCCTCTATATGCAAACTTATATCTACTCTTATCTCTGAAAGACTAAAATCCCCTATTGAACTAGCTTGGCATTAGACCTGTCCATCACACTTTCACCGCAAAAACGGGACAAATTATGGCATAAAGTATTTCCCACCTCAAGAGCCGATAATATTACTCAATCTTTATTTTTTTCTTTATAAGAGAGCTGTTAGGACACCAGTATTTTTACACAAAATTAACCCATCTTCCTCTTTGCTGGTCATGCCTTTCCACCAATGGTACATTATCTCATTTGATTATTCACTGTCCCAATGTCCTAAAATTTTGGAAATCCATCTGAGCCAAATGCTCCAAGATTTTTCATCTCTATATTCCCTTATGAATTCAAAAAGTTTTTCTTGGATCCATGTCAGTCGATGTTCATGATACAGTGCTAAAGTTGAAATTACTTGATATTTTTATTGCTCTTGCATTTAAAGCTATTCTTACCTGCTGGAAAAGACAATTCAAAAATATGCATTCTAACGTGGTGGAATCTTATTTGTGACGAACTTAGAATATCCACTGTTTCATCTCCATGTGTATCTCAAAGAAAATAAGTCTGGTTTACTTTGGTTACATGTTACTACTTTTCTGTCTACATATTCTTCCTTATAATAACTACTACTCATTAATTCTTCTCCCTTCCTTCCCATTCTCTTCTTTATTCCTTTTCTTTTTTCTTTTCTCTTCTCTCTTCTTCCCTCTCTCTCTTTCCTCATTACTATTCTGAAATTATTTAGATAATTAATGATTAGAGAAGTACCCTAATCTTATTCTCTTTTAATTTATTTAAATTTTGTTACATAAGGATGTACTTTATAATTTCTTTCCTCTATTTATTGTATTATCGCTTCGATTTATTGCATATTTTGCCATGTTACTTTCTTCCCTATTTTGCTTGTGTTCTTGCTACTCAAAAAAAATGATTTAAAAAAAAAAAAAGTTAACCACCACCAAACTTAATGAAAACACAGGGAACACCAGGGATATTTCCTCAAAGTGTAAGCTAAGCCAATTGTACTAGATCGTGGGGTGGACCATGACTTCGATGGAAGATTGCCCTAAAAGCAAAAGGACCAGGCAGCTATGGGGAAAAAAGTGGAAGAACTCCAGAAGCGGAAATACAAGGAACTGTTTTGTAAGGAAGTTATAAGAAGAGACTTTTAAAGAACTAAATCTTAAAAGAATTTCTGAATATTCAGAAACAAGACAATTATTTTCTCTGTAACATATTCCATATCTTTCAAGCTACAATTTGAAATAGAAAAGGTAGAGGTATGATGTAGAAATAATGAATGACATCATAGGAAGGCAACTGCTAACTTAAAAGAGAAAACAGATTTTTTTAAGTTCAGTGTGTCTTTCTTTAGCACATTGTCCTGCTGCATTTTCATGCATTACTTTGTGGATCAAAGTGAGAACCTTGAACTCCACGTGGCCTTCAGTGATAGCCAAAGCAATGATATTCAGGAGGAGGTAATGTACTCTTTCTCTGTTGGGTCTTGATACCCGCTTTTAAAGCCTCTTGCTGGATGTCTTGCAATTTAACTGTATTATTTTTTAAAGTATTGAACAATAGGATTTTGAAATTATCAGATGTAGCTTTCACGATTATTCTTGTCACCACCGTCTTGTGACCACCCAGAAACAGCTGGACTTAGAGCATCGGATGGTGGTCAGATGCTGCAACCAGTATGTCGAAGATTTGAACAGCAACAGTACTCTCTCCCAGATGGATTACCGTATATTTCCCAGGAGGGTTTTCAAAATATGATCTGATCTGGCTAATAACTTTGAGTTACCTTTACTAAGGCTAAGATCGTTTCCTGAAATCTAGGCTCAAAAATTCTCATTTAATATGGCTTTATCGGCAAAAGGACCCAGACATAAAGAAAATCCAATCTGTGGGCCATGTGCATAACTGTTGAGTGGCTCATCATAATTGCACAGTTTATATATATATATAATTGACGAACGCGGTTGCCGAAACGCGTCTTATAAGTGTGTTAGCCCAATAAAGAATATTGGACTCGTACCTGCGAGTGCTGCATACTTTTGTACATATAGCTTTGGTCTGTAAGGGACCAGCATGGTGTCCGTCACCCCGCCTGAGCAGCACCCGGTCGCGAGTATATATATAAATATCAAAAAAAAGCTAAGTGGAGAAAATTAAATTTATTTTATCTAAGCGTACCTCTCTAAAGGTAAACTTGGCTGGCATAGGAAAAGAGTCATGAGGTTGTTGACTCATTGAACCTCAGTTTAGAGCATGTTACTAATAATGGCTTGATTTGTGCTAATGACATAATAATATGGCACCCTTGACCTGCGGGACAAGGTGGGTATGTTGTTTTATTGAGTATTAAAAATGCTGTATGATGTTGTCTGTCTTCTGTCTGCCATTTGTCTAGAGTTGTAGTGTAAATTTGTCATTTATAACTTATCTGCTGCTAATGCTATCACAGTTTGATACGCTTCAGCTATGGGGGAGATGGGTCCTGTGGGCCTTAGCCTGCCTTCTGTATTATTTCAAAGAAGCAAAACAACACTGCCTGGAAAGGATTTGATTTTTTCTGCAGCTGAGATAAGAGCAAGCAGTAACTCTAAGTGGTATTTTTATGCAAGGCTCGTTGATCCTGTTTAATTTTTTATTTAATGGATCTTCACTTGCTCATGAATGATTAGTTCACATTTCTCCTTCTCTTAGCTTTGACCTCTCTCTTGGGGGAAATTTGCTCTAGATATTAGAAATACTCAGTAATGGTTTAAACCTAGGTATGCTTTATAAGCCTTGGGTCTGATGGCTGCAAATGATGATTCCTGAGATGCTCTTGACATGCATGACAGATAAGATTCTTACAAGCCCTGTCGGTCCTAGGGTCAGTGGGTTCGAAAGTGTCAAATTGTGGATTTCAAGAGCAAAAATGACCTCTTTCAGATCTGACTAATGTAGGGTATACAGTGCCACATTTCTGATCCTAAACTGCCATGAGAGTGACATGTGGAAAAAATGGCATTTATAGAGCATGTATGACTGGACTAATTGTTTAATGATAATTTCCTTCAACGGTCACCATAGGCTCACCGCTGAAATTTCTGGACTGTCTTGGAAACGTTCATGTATGTCTCCAAGAAATAACAATTTTGAATTTGGTAACATGAACGGCATTATCAGCTTCTAGGTGGGAAGGAGTAGACATAACAAAATGATAGAGAACGAGTATCTGGGTAATAGCATAACCTTGTTGACTAGGGAACTGATTCACAGAGGTACACCTGCACATTTATGTAAGTTTACGATTGTTTGCTATTCAGAAAGGTATTTTACTAGTCATATCTTAAGGACTGTGGAGGCTGCACTCATAATAAGATAGAAAAGTGGTATTTACATCAAACAATAGTAAACTTATAATTGTGTGTAAACTTTTGTTGTACTGTCCTATCTTTTATCGTGTGGAGATTACACAGTCGGAAAGATACTAAATGTAATTTGGCTTTGTGAATAGCAAACAAACATAAATTAACACAAAATTATATGTTTCATTTGTGAATGAGGTCCTAGATGTTTGAAGGCTGTCACAGGACTAGTAGGAACCACATGGACAGTTGTAAAGGGGTTATGAAAAATACCTTCTCATCCATTTAGTTTCTTATTCTATTCTTCCTTACAATACCATAACTGTCACAGATAGTAGTACTACTTCCTGTACTCATACTTTTGTGAAATGGTGTCACCGGCTCATGCGGAGGTGAATTTTAAAAGTATCTTTTGACTGCCTATAGCCAGTAAAAATCAATTTCATATAAAATGTCACCTTTGCTGGATGTGGCAGCAATCTAAGCCCAGATTTACTAACTGTTTGTGCTGTGCATGAATCACTTTTGTGATGCTAGACCAACTCAAAGTTTTGGGATAGAATTTACTATCCAACACAAACCAATATTTCCATTGGAAAGTAACGCACAGTGCATCTAAAAGCAACATTCCCATTTGAGTCCCCTTTTTTTCCGCTAAATCGAAAGCAGATGTAGCTGTGTTTATATGAGACGTAGTCTCTCTGCCCTGTATAAATCCATGTTGATGGCTTAATACTAACTCAATCATCACTGGTGCTAGTCGGGTAGCTAAAATTTTAGAAAATATTTTGGCGTCCGAGTTGATAAGCGATATAGGTCTGTAAGACCCACACTCAATAGGAGATTTGTCCTTTTTTTAGATGCACAAAAAGCTTTTGATCGGGTGTATTGGAAGTTTTTATGGGGGGTATTAGAGAGGATGGGCTTAGGGGGGCGATACAAACAATGGGTTCAAGCTTATACTGCAATCCTTGTGCTAAGTTAATGTACCTTGGCACACAATCAGAGGTATTCTATATACACAGGGGCACTCGCCAAGGCTGCCTGCTTGCACCTTTAATATTTGCACCTTATATCACCCCTTTTATTTACTCTCTGCAAGCTAACCCTCAAATTATCCCAATAAGGCAAGGTACAAGTATTTTAAAAGTAACAGCCTATGCAGATGACTTAGCTATATTTTCACTAGACTCAGTAAAAGCAATGATAGAAAAAGAAAAAGAAGCAGACACCTTCGGCAAATTATCTGGATACAAGTTGAACGCACACAAAACACAAGTGGTGGTCATTTTTAATACTGGAGCTAGCCTAAATGGGTCTGTTCGGTAGCTATTTATTTGGGAGTTACCGCGCGGGTTAACCAAATAATTTCATTACATTATGAGGTATTATTTAAGGAAACATTGGCTCTCTTAAAAAAATGGCATAAACTCCCGATTGGCATTTTGGGTTGTGCAAATAAAATTAAGATGAAGATACTACCAAGATTTATATATCTTTTCAGGTCTATTCCCTTACGAGTTCCCAATAGTTTTTTAAAAAGGCTAGATGGCCTTTTCAGCAGCTTCCTTTGGGGTTACAAGACTGCACGAAGAGCTATGTCTCTACTGAAGTGCCCTTTCGAACAAGGGGGCATAAATTGCCCCTACTTTAAAATGTATTTTTGGTCTTCCTTTACAGCACGTCTCCAGAGCGTATTAGTGCCCTCTTGTCCAACTTTATTTCATCAACTGCTATTAGGTAAAATTAGCAATATGTATATTTACAAGACTACAGATCCCAACTATTTTAAGTGGGTTAAATTTAAGACGATACGGGATACCATCTTTATTTGGAGAAATATTTTTAATAGCTGTGGCCAATCTTACTATCATGATAAACTACCTTTGTGGAACAATCCAATGTTCCCGGAGATTTTTCACGATCACATACTACGACATTGGGCGGAGCTAGGAATCCAAACATTAGGCGATCTATATGATCACGTCGGGCTTGCATCATTTGAGAAACTACAAAATCTATTTAAACTCCTGGATTATATGTTCTTTAAATATGTACAAATTAATAGATTCCTCAGGACACATCTGAAATTGATCAGTATTATGGAGTCCGATTTAAGGGACTTCTTATATCAGAGCAGTGGTAAAAGTAAGATCAGTGGCATGTACAAAATCCTCACTAGTAATCGAAAAGGGGACAGTAATAAATTGGCCCAAAAATGGAGCTTGATGCTGGGCGAGGAAATCTCAGAAAAAGATATTGAACTAAGCCTACATACAGTGAGGGAGTCTGTTCATGCTACTAATCTACAAATGCAGCAATTTCGTACTATTTGTTATTTATATTATACACCTGAAAGAATAACCAAAAGGGTTCATACTAATCAAACTAGCACACGTACGAAATGCCCTAAATGTGATCTCCCGGCTGCAGGTCTGATACACATGCTTCTAGAATGCCCTAAATTGAAGTACTTTTGGCAACAGCTTGCTCAAGTATGTTCTGAGAAACTAGGGATCAACTCTTCCATAAACTCAAGGGATATTATATTGGGACCTCGTAAGTACAGCTATCAACAGAATCGGTTATTATTGATATTGTTTGTAATGGGTAGATTGGTTATTGCTAGAGCTTGAATCGATGTACAACCTCCTAATTTTAGGGATTGGTGGGCTCTGTTGAAGGAAACACACTCAATGGAACAAGTACTGGCAAAGTCTAGGGGCTCACAGGCCCAGAATAAATTTCATTCTGTTTGGGGACCTATTTCAGAATGTTTTTGAAAGGAACCAGAATGAGCAGGCTATATATGACGCCTTCTGTAACAGCTTAATCTTTATACTATTTGAATTTATGTTCTATGTCTCTCTCTATTTCTTTATAATATCTCTATCGTTTAATGCCAAAATCCCTGCTTAGCAATATTGTATGAAATTAGGAATACTGTATATATCATTTTCGCTGACTTGTTAAATAAATAAAAATATTAAAAAAAAAAAAAGGAAAGTAATGCACAGTTCCACTATGCACTTCTTTGCACTACTCTGCATTCCATGGGTGGTAAATGGGCATTTCCATGCAACCAACCATGGGTTTTGAACCCAGTCCGTAACTATTAGTAATTGCAGATGGAGATTTGCACCAAAGTCTTATGCTTCTTTGAAGTAGGCGTTAAGAGAAGACATTTTTTCATTTCTCCTTATTCGCGAAAAGATATATGCATTGGAGAAAAAATGTGCCACATACTTGTAGGTAGATATGGCACATTTTAGCTCCAACCCCTTGATGCAAAACAGTGCAGCAACCAAACAGAACTATTTTGCGTCCAATATTAGCACATTTATGGCCAAATGTAGGTAAATTCAATTTAGCGATTCCTTAATAGCGATTTTTAACGAATCGCTAGTAAGGACTCGCTAACTTTAACGTAGGTAGGACTCACAAAAATATTTACGATTCCTTAATATCCCTTAATTGCGGGCCGGTCAAGCACAGGGC
>NW_028252335.1:0-5000 GCF_964263255.1 Lissotriton vulgaris | reverse complement strand
TGTGACATCATCAGCAGTGGATTGCGGGTGCGCGAAATATATAGTTAGTGCAACTAACTATATATGGAATTTCATTGGTTTTGTGCGAGTAAAATAAGGTTTTGTGAATGCTAATCCCTAACTATATATGGTCTATAACCTATGGTTTTTTCAGTGAATTTTCAAGGTTTTGTAAATGCTAATTCCTAACTATATATGGTCTATAACCTATGGTTTTTTCAGTGAATATATATATATATGAGGGGAACAGAGTTTTCATACAAAATTTAAGACTGTGTATTGGTTTGAGTTTGAGTTTGAGTTTGAGTTTAAAATTACTTGTAAAGCGCGCATACACCAGCGGTTTCTTGGCGCTACAGCTAACAAGATCCGGGGCTAGAAGGCAGGGGAAGCTGTTGGGGATTTAGTCAAAGGACTTTGTGAACAGGTGGGCCTTGAGGTGTTTACGAAATTGTGGGTACAGAGTGATGGTTCGGAGTTCAAGGGGAAGGGAGTTCCAAAGGATCGGGGCAAGGGTGGCAAATTGGTACCTACTTATAAGTACCTAGAACTTACACAGAACCGAAAAGCTCTTTTCAGAGCTACCTTAACTATAATTACTCTTTAAAAATTTCGAATGTACCTTTTTTCACTAATTTTCACTTATGTTCGCTTCCCGGTTCGCTACCCGGTTCGCGTACCGGCAGCTAACCGCGCGAAAAATTCAAAAAAAAATTCTTTTTTCTCGCACATATGGGACTCCTCAGCCACCCTCACTAAACCTAGGGGGTCAGGATATGTCTACCGTGCCCCCTTCTACCCATTCTGAACATTATTTACCCTCCATCTTGTATCTCAATTCTACCGAAACACAAAATGGAGGACTCCCGTAACGCTGCAGGTTCGCGTACCGGGGCACGCACTGAGAAGCGCTCGCTTAAAAAAGGTGGGAAAGTAATTTACAGAAAAACCACTGGAGACACTTTCACCAAATATACATTAGCTCATACTACATACCAATCCCTACCATTTTCACAAATTTGGTCGGAATTCCATTTAGCCATTTAGCATGTAGACCTCTCTAAATTCCTTGAGGTAAATTACTTCACAAAGCACATCTGAAGTATTGGAATTGACAACCAATTAAAATGTTACTTTCATTTTCTACTTTTTTTACCTGACATTTGATTGATTATGTACCTGAATATATATAAAGAAAGAGAGAAAAACACAGCCATTTTGACTACTACTTCCTGAAGTACATTGCAAGAACATTTTCACTGACAACTAAAACTTGTTTTTAAAAGGTAAGATGTTATTTTATAAATTTGTCCGGAGAAATATGTTATGCAATTTAAATTAATTTGGAAAACATTTTCAGATAGTTATATACGATCCCTCTGTAAGAGTTAGACATTGAGAAAGGCTTCTTTATTATAATTTTGGATTGATTTACGTTTCTGTGTTATAATTATGAATTTACTTAGTCTTTTTCGCAGGCACTTTTTAATAGTACTACTTCACGCCTGAAACCATACAGTGCCCATAGATAACTTCTCTGTTATAAATTCACAAGTACCTGTCTGAACTTAAACCCAACATTGCCTTATCTCTACTGATATATTTATTTTATATGCAAATTTCAGCACAAAAATGGAAGGAGAACAGAACGTTTCCTTTGAAATTGCCCTAGAGAAGAACAATGAGGAAATCATTGAACACATTGACATGGAATTCATGGACGAATCACGAGACCAAGAACTTCTACAATGTGTAGAATCTGTGGATTTGTTACTTCATTATTAGGACGATAAAATGTGGGAAGTTATGTTCACTCAACAAGAGGACATTTCGGACAGTCAAATGTTAGACAGTCTATTAAATTTTGAAAAAGAATCAGAAAAATAAATTTATATTTATTAATCAAAAATTGTTCGAGTCTTTAAGCATTTTTATATGTAATTCATAAACTAGTACCAAATTGATTATAATGTAAAGTCAGACTTATAGTATACTGTGCAACTTTTTTATGTTACACAATAATTTTGCTCATAGTTACTTCCTTTCTCCAACTATATAATCTCCAATGTGTATTTAACATCTCCTTATCATCTCCTGCCTCCATATTGTTTCTACTTTCCTGACACACTATGGTATGAATTCCATATTCCACAATAACTCCTGAAACAGCATGCAAGATATCTACAAAGGAGACGGTGTATATTAATTTTTTGACTCTGCATTGGTACCTACATATTGCTACTTAAATAAAAAAAAAAACAACAAAACGAACAATCAATAAACATACAATATTTAAAAAGTCTATCATTCTTGTTTCCTCATAGTACGCTCCCCGGACCGCTTTCCGGTGCGCGTACCGGGCGCACCACACGCAAAAAATTTTTTTTTATTTTTTTTATTTTTGCCCCGCGGGGCCCTTTTAAAGCCTCCACATCAAACCTAGGGGGTCAGGGAGGATCTACTATGCCCCCTTATGGTCATTTCCCCCTTTGTTTTGGCCTCCTCTTGTCTCTCGATCCTACCGAGAGACAAGATGGCGGCCGCTCCGGACTGTTTAGAATGTTGACAGACACCGGAGAGACAATCAGCTTCGCTTCGCGAAGTTCCGTTACGCGTCAGGTACGCGAGCCGGAGCGCTACCCGGAGCGCTGTCACAGATATATATATTTTTTTGAACGTTAATTTATCAAAATCCACTGGAGCACATATATTGAGACCTAGCAAAGGCACATCGGGCTAACAGTCCCTACAATTTTTCAAAGTTTCGTGCAAATCCATTCAGCCGTTCGAGCTAAAAGTGAGGCCAACCGCCCTATGGAAAACTCAATGTTAAAAACGCGTTTTGGGACCCCCCTTTTTTCTCGGCCCCCCCTTGACGAAACCCCCCCAAATTTTCAGGGGCTGCTCAGAAACAAAATGTGCCATTTTCCAGAAGATTTCAGCCAATTCCGTCCACAAACGCCAAAGTTATTCGACATAGAATTTTCAAAAATCCCATAGAGAAAAAATCCTAACTATATATACCTACTGGCGACCGCCAGTAGGTAATATATGTATATACATATGTATATGATGAGCACCTCTTGCTTGTAACTCTTTACACCAAAATAGATCAGTAACTTCTCCAACAGGTGGATTTTTTAAATTACAGATGAAGGAGAGAATGGCTTAAAATGTTGGGGTACTATACCTACAAACATTGGCAGGATCTAAAGAGCAGAGTTCTCCTGGTGTCTTGAAATTGATGTTGTTAATGTTACAGTTTGCTTCTCTCAAAAAGTCATGTAAGTCATCCCATGCATACTCTGAAAAACTGAGGGTACCAAACCATGTATGTGCACCTAAATTTGGTAACATAGTCATTGGTTGGCATGCCAGCATATTTATCCAATTCTATTCCAACTTCTCATCCTTCCATGAATTTTATGGACAAAATCTTTTGCAGACATATTTTGTAGAATAACTCTTGTCTTAAGAATATTGTTAACAGTGTATAATAGTGCAGACAAATCACTTTCAAATAACAGATGGAATATATATGGAAATCTAGGTTTCTCTGAATATAATCTGGTTGACCAATACTCACCTCCTGATATTTTCACTGGGCGGTCATCATACTGTCTGTCTACTCCAGTTAGAAATAGTTGTGTAAGACTGTGGGCCTTTTATTGCAAACACTTCTTGGAGCTTCTTTAACTTGCTTCATCTATAATAGTTCAATGGCATCCCCCATACATTCTTTTGAATACAGTGGATGGACACTGTAGTGCTCATTAATTTCTTCACATTAATTTCTATCAATGTATTCAACTGTCCACTTGAAGGTAACATTTCATTCTTTATGCAACTTCCAACTGTGACAATATCTACATCTTTGTAATACACATTATTTTGTTTGAGGTAGAATGTAGCTTTCTTCACCTTATTTACATCCACTATTTCTTGCTAGAATATTTAGTTTTTTGTTGGCACACCATTCACTAGAATCATAAGCTGTTCATATATATCTCTACACCCACAGCTTCAATATTACCTTTAAAATCTAAAGATAAGTACACAACCCTACCTTTAAGGTGTTTCTATAGCTCAGTTGGGGGTAATTTCTCTGTCTTTGGCTCCATACAAACTATTGCTTGAAATTGGTGTATAGATTGCATCAGTATTGTTTTATAAATATTGAGATGGTGAAGTTCCCCTGGAATCTGAATTAACTCTAACTTATTATGTATTGCTCTTGCAGGCATTTTGTTGTCCTCTAATTTGTCACAACAATATTTACATATGATCTGCTTGGATGACAAACTAAACTGTTCTGCCACAAATAAATACTGGGCACATTCTATCCACTTAGCTCTGTTTTCTAGCTCAGTTTTTGAGAACAAATCTACATTACGCTTCAGTAGTGAGTGCAAGAACATATACAAAAAAGTTTGGTTTCTCTTTAGAAACTGTATTAAACGTTGCTATTTCTTGTGCAAACCTATCAGTACTAATATCTGTGTCCTGTTCCTCTACACCTGGACATACCAACTCCTAATTTTCTCCAGACTCTACTTCAGGACCAAAGAAACGTAACTGAATACCTTCACAAACGTCTGATACTGTACCATACAAAAGTGCTCTGTTAATTTCTTCTAAACACAATGCTGGCATTTTTACAAAGTGAAGTCTTCTAACTAAATTTCACATTTTTGAATGATGAACAGCCAACATTCGGAATTGATGAAAAGTGCTTGTGCACACTTTTTTGGGACATACATGTAAGTGAATGTCCTTATGAATTAGTATATTTCCGTCCTTTGCATGGATCTAATCTTTGCAACATTGCAGTTTTCCACCTTATTCTTTTACCTGGAAATTCACATAGAAAAGTTCCTAATATAATAAAGATGACAGATCGACTCCCCTAAAGAAAGCACCTCCTGTGGCCTTCTCCCGCTGACTCCCTCAGCCCCTGGCACCCCCCTTTTCACCTCACGTATGGGAACCATGCGATAAGA